>NC_135491.1:57492274-57740668 GCF_052094955.1 Ictidomys tridecemlineatus | reverse complement strand
GGCTCCAGGGGGGAGGAGGGCTCCAGGGGGGGAGGAGGGCTCCAGGGGGGGAGGAGGGCTCCAGGGGGGAGGAGGAGGGCTCCAGAGGGGAGGAGGGCTCCAGGGGGGGAGGAGGGCTGGGAGGGAGGGCTCCAGGGGGGGGGAGGAGGGCTCCAGGGGGGAGGAGGGCTCCAGGGGGGGAGGAGGGCTCCAGGGGGGAGGAGGGCTGGGGGGGAGGGCTCCAGGGGGGAGGAGGGCTCCAGGGGGGGAGGAGGGCTGGGGGGGAGGGCTCCAGGGGGGAGGAGGGCTCCTTTGTTCAAGGACTGGGTCAGCTTTTGGAAGTGGAAATGGGATTCCCTGCAGGACGCAGGCTTTGCTCCCCAGCCAGGCCTCCCTTCACAGCCCCCGAGTCCTTTCCTAACTCTGTGGAGTCAGGGGGAGAGAGCAGCTTCCCTGAGCCAGGATCCAGGCACATGGGGTTGGGCCTGGAGGGGCTTGTGGGCCACTGGCAGGCACCAGGGCTGAGCTGGGACAGGCGAGCCCGCTGCTCCTGCGGCAGGGCCAGGGCAGGGCCAGGGCAGGGCCAGGGCAGGGCTGGGGGAGACCTTGCATTTTGCCGAGTAGGCGGGGAGGGGCTGCAGGGCTGCTCCGGCCTGCACAGGGGTCCTGTGGGGTGCGAGGTGAGTGGCCTCCTGGTTTGGCCAGAGTCCAGATCGACCCCATCTGGCCGGCTGGGCCATGGCTCCAGCCAGCTTAAACTCAGAGACGGGCCCCATGCCTCCCTGGTAAGTCTACCAGTTCATCTGGGCACCCCGTGGCCACCGGAAGAGAGGGGCTGGGGGCCAAGAAGGCAACTCAGGGTCAGCATGGCAGGGCCAGGCCGGCGGGCAGTGTTGGCCCCAGGGCCAAGCCAAGCACTGCAGGCCAGCCAGCACCAGGACCCTGACCAGACCTCAGAAGGGCCAGGCGGTGGGTGAGAGCTGCTTCCAGCCCCAGGGACCACAACAGAGCCCCTGAGGGCCGGAACGCCTGCCCTGGCTGTGGCCTCTGCCTCCCCAGGCCTCTGCCTCCCCAGGCCCCTGCTGTCCCAGGCCTCTGCTGTCCAAGGCCTCTGCTGTCCCAGGCCTCTGCCTCCCCAGGCCTCTGCCTCCCCAGGCCTCTGCCTGCCCCAGTCCTCTGCTGCTCCAGGCCTCTGCCTCCCGCGACCTCTGCCTCCCCAGGCCTCTGTCTCCCCAGGCCTCTGCCTCCCCAGGCCTCTGCCTCCCCAGGCCTCTGCCTCCCCAGGCCTCTGACTCCCCAGGCCTCTGCCGCCCCAGGCCCTGCCTCTTCACCCAGACGCCATACACCTGGCCGTAAGTGCCGCTCTCTCTCCCCTGAGCTCTTCCGGGGGGTTTTTAAAAATAAGCGACCCCTGTGTGCCCAGCACTGTGTCCAGGCTCCCAAGCTGCACTACCCCTTTAAGCACCACAGGTGTCCTTCAGATTGGGGATGTTAGCACGCACTGCTCCCTTCAGCCACTGGAGTGGCCGGTCTGCAGGCCACAGGACAGAGGAACAGCTGGAGGGCTCCCGGGCAGGTGCAGTGGGCATGGGTCTCTGGCTGCTGCAGGACCCGCCCGCAGAGTCCCTGAGTCCCTCTCACCCATGGGCTGCACATCCAGCTCTTCTTCCAGAGGTGGCCCCCAGATCCCTGGGGACACTCCCTCTTTCTGACGGATGATAGACCTGCTGGAGCCGGTCTGGGGCCAGCACGGCTCCTCCTGCTTTGGCTGGTAGCCCAGCTCCGGGCCAGGGTGGTGGACCAGCAGAGGTGGCCAAGCCCTGGGTCAGGCTCCTCTAGGCCAAAGGAGACACGGCCTCTCGTAGCTCCGCAGAGGCCTCGTCCCAAAGTCACCCTTTCAGAGTTGGCAGAGCCACCTGAGCCCTTGGCCCAGCGTCCTCCGTCCTGCAAGCCCGCCAGCTGAGGAGGAGGAGCTGGCCGTGAGCCCGGGGCTCCGAGCCCCACTCCTCACCTGTACAAGGAGCGGCCGTCCCTGGCCTCCAGGTGCTGCGCAGACCAGGCGAGATAACCGAGGGCCAGGGCTTGGGAAGGGCACCCGCGGCTCTGGGCACCTCACCGAGAGCCTGCGTGTCCAGGCGGGGGAGGGAGCGGGCAGGGGACCCGCAGTGTGAGCCCTGCCCTCCAGGGGTGTGGGTGCAGCCTGGGAGCCAACCAGACCAACAAGGCTGTAGGGAGGGCCGCTGGGCACAGGAGGGGACATCTGGAAGGTTCAGGGCAGGGCACAGGAGGGGACATCTGGAAGGTTCAGGGCAAGGCATGAGGGGAGCCACTGGAGGCCCGCGTGGGCAGTCCGCAGGCCACAGGACAGAGTCCCCGACAGAGGCACCAGCCGCCCCAGGATGGCCCCCTCCACTACAGGGACACTGAGCCCTGGAGGGAGGGACTTTCTGAGGGCACAGAGCTGGCACCTGGGGAGCTTGGTCTCCTGACCTGGGCAAAGGCCCAGAGGGACAGGGAGGTGGGTGGCAGGGTGGAGCCATGAGTCTGCAGAGGCCACCAGCACCTGGGTGTGGGGCCTGAGGGTCACCCTCCAGCCTGAAGGCGAGGGACGTGACAGGTGGGAGGGGCCACCCAGCAGCCTCCTCTGGGAGCCCTGCCTGCTCCCTGGCGACTCACAGGGCAGGGGAGCCGTTCCCTCTGGAGGGGCCGTGGCCTGTCCCCACCCCCAAGCGTCTGGAGCAGGACAGGATCACAGCCTCGAAGCAGCCCTCCCTGGTGCTGCCTGCAGCAGGGTCCGGCTCTCTGGGCCTGGAGCTGCTGTCGTGGTACGTGGCCAGCGCCCGACCCCTGCCTGTGGACCTGACCGGCTTGGCCTCCCTCGCGGGCCCCGCGCTGTCTACAGTCCACCTGCGTCCTGCAAACCCCAGCTGCAAAACTGCCCTGGAAAGCCCTGGTTTGCAGGCGCCCTCAGCTCTGCTGTGCCGAGGGGCCTGGCCACGGCAGCGGGGTCAGCGCAGACCTGAGGTGACCTCCGGCTCAGGGGCTCAGCTGAACGTCTTTGCTTGGGGGTGACAACTAGAACGTTCTCGGGCAGCCTGTGTCCCCGTCAGCAATGAAGTCGGTCTGGAGGGTCTGGGGAGCGTGGGTTTTAGAGCAGCTGGTTTAAACGGGAGCTGCCCCTGGCAGCTGGCCAGCTCAAAGTGTGCCCTGGTGGCTTCCCGCAGGGGCCCCAGGCGGGGCGCGACTTGAACGGTTCTGACTGTAAGGGGGTCCCTGGCCTTGTGAGGGCAGCCCTCATGGCCCCACTGCCCTGCGCACACCCACGGGAAGGAGAGGCCCGCGAGGGTCTGGACGTGGACACCCCCCAGGTGGACAGGGCGCCCTGGCATCAGGGCGCCGGGGCCCCTGCCAGAGCACGCCTGGATCGTGACCCTGGAAGTTCCTCTAAAGCACCCCCCGTCCCTCCCGAGGGAGAGAGTCGCAGCCTTTGGGACGGGGGTCCCCGGTGTTTCTCCTCGGATAACAAAGCAAAACCGGGTCCTCATGATTAAATTGGTTCTGGGGACAGGGACGGAGCCTTCGGTCACATTTCTAAGGCGCACAGGGCTGACAGCCGACCTCTCCCAAGGACCCTGTCCTGGTGACCAGGAAAGCCCGGGGAGGACCTGCAGCTTGTGCTCGAGCACACTGTGCTCGTTTTGGAGAGTGGACACTGTCCCAGCGTTGCTCTCCGACCCCTCCTGGGACGTGACCCTGGCTTGGTGGGACGCCTGTCCAGGGCTCTTGCCGTGGCTGGCTCGTGTCCCTTCAGCCGTGTGCATGACACGGGGCCTTGGAGAGAGGGATAACAGGTGTAGTGCCCCGTGTCCCCCACCTGCGCGTGTCCAGGGCGTGGACGGAGCAGGGCTGATGGAGGGAGGAAGGCCCTGCTTGGGTGGGGGTGGGTTCACATTATGGTGGCCCCACAGTTCGCTGTCCGCGGCCGTCCCCAGTGCTCTGCTGCCCCCTAGTGGAGGGAAGTTCTCTTTTGAGGACGTAAAGGGGCCCCCTCCAGGACCCAGGGTCAGGGGCCCATGTGTGCGCTCCCAGGAGGGGACCCACCCTGGGCCACTGCGCCTCAGGAGGAATGAGCTCAAGTCCTGGGCTCTCGTCTCCTGGGGGAGTGACGCTGACGTCCTTGGACGGGGAGGCTCTGCGCTTGCCTTTGGGCCTCGCGTACAGGGACAGAAGAGGGGTCCTCCTGACAGCCCTGCTGACCAGTCTGCCTGAGCCGCCCCAAGCACTGCCCAGGGCTGCGCCCAGGGCTGGACCCCTGCCTGAGGGGAGGGCTGTGCCGCGAGCCTTCTGCCTGGGGAGCCGCCAGCCCTGACTTGAACCGCCACCAGGGGCTGGGTGACCGAGGCGTCTCCCTGGACACTTCTGCAGGCCCCGGTCAGTCCCCATCCTCCTCCTGCAGACGAGGAGTGGGGGTGCCCGTGGCTGAGAGGTGCTGCTTCATCCCTGGGCAGCCGAGCACGGAGATGGCCACGGCCAAGGGGCTCCACAGCCTGGCACTCAGGAGAGCAAGAGCCACTTACGGCCGGGGACAAGATGGCTCTCGGGGACAGAGTGAGTCCGTTAAGGTGCCAGAGGCCAGGCTGGCCTGGCAGCAGGAACCAGAGCAGAAGCCTGGGCGGGCAGTCTCGGGCAGACCCCGGCGGGAGGACCACCGCTGATGGGCAGCTGCGCTTGGCCGAGGTGCAAAGCTGCCTGCTTGGGAGAGGGGCCTGCCCAGCCCGAGGCGTCATCCTTGGGTGGACGGACTTTAGGGTGGACGGACTTTAGGGTGGACATGCACCTTCCTCATCACGTTCCTCACATCACACGACACGTAGTAGGTCCATCCGCCAAAGACATGTCCACATGTAAGCCCTGAGACCTCGGGTGACCGCCTTTGTGTGACCAACTTAAGGATCTTGAGATCATCCTGGAGGGACGGGGCTGACGTCTAATGACAAGGGCCCCTACAAGGGACAGAGAGGAGAAAGCAGGAGATGTAACGAGAAGACAGGGATGGAGCCCGAGGCCACAAGCCAAGGCCCGCTGGAGCCGCCACAGCTGAGAGAGGAAGGAGGGACCTTCCCGGAGCCTCCAGAACGGGGATCCCTTTCTGTGTCTGAAGCCGCTGCTGGTGGTGATGCCACGGCGGCCGCAGAGGCTGAGACGTGGCACCAACGTCTGCGCCTCTCCCAGCCTCCCCCTCCCTCACTGGGACACGGACGCCCGCAGACATGGAGACATTCTGCGGGCACCACTTCACCTACAGGAGCACAGGCCACCAGCGCCGGCCTTTCTCCAAGGACGAGCTGAACTCCTGCATCCAACAGCAAAACGAAGGCTCCCGGCCGCTCCCGGGCCGAGCTTGGACTCTGTGGGTGGCCCCTGCGCGAGCAGGCAGGACGCGGGTTCCTGATGGGGCCGCCGGAGGTCTGGAGCCGCACAAGGCCCTGGACATGCTGGAGGGTGGCCTGGGCACAGGGACGTGTCCGGGAGGGAAGGGAGGACAGAGCCACTGTTCAAGGGGAGGGGAGGCCACCTGCGTGCCTCCCTCGGGGGCTGGGTGGCAGTGTGTGCTGTGGGCCCAGGTGTCCAGGGTCACGGGGACCCAGGGGCTGCTGCTGGGTCAACGCCTGCACTGGGCACGCCGGCTCTTCCTGACGTCTGCACAGCTGCTCTGCGTCCAGGGGAAGTGGCCGCGGCTGACGTCCCGGGAGCAGCTGGCGGGCTGGGCTCCAGGGCCATGTGGAGGTTTCAGGCCTGGGGGAACACTTACGTAACTGGCTCCAAGGGCGGTTGGACGATGGATGGTCAGGGGCCAAGATCCGACTGAGCGCTGCACAGCCGGCAGGGCGGGGCAGGCCGGCCCGGCAGCCCGGATCCTGTCGCGTCTTCAAGGTGCTTGGCAGGGCACTGGGCACCTGGCGGGGGCTCGGACGTGTGTTTATGGACATGCGTGAACGGGAATGGACGGGGCAGAGAGGGGTCAGCCAGCGGGGTAACCAGACCGGCAGGGGGCAGAACCCGGGGCAGCCCATCCGTGGGCTTCGTCCAGCTGGGGGTCTGCCGCAGGCTCCAGGGTGAGCGGCTGGCGGTCGGCAGGGTGGGCGGTGACAGCCACTGCACACGGGGTGCCCGGGGCACCCAGCCACCCAGCCCCTGCCAGCCTCAGGCTGAGGGAACCCACGTCCCCAAGGTGGCCCAGACGCTTAGTGGTGTCCCGTGCCCCCTGGGCGGCGGGCTGAACCTGGCTGGATGGACAGGTACTGGGCGGGGAAACCTCAGAGCCGGGGGCAGTCCTGGCGGCCTCTCATGGCCAGCAGGCCCCGGAAGTCACTGGACAGCCCTGTGCCTGCTCCCTTGCGGGCAGGCGGAGGGCAGTGATTGTAGGCCCCCTCCCCCCCCCCCGTGGAGCCTGACCGCTCAGGGACAGCGAGCCAGGGGCCACCGTCACCGCTGGGGCTGGTTCCTCTGTCCACCCTGCCTTATCTGAAGGAGGATGTCTCCCACGGCACGCGGTGGTCTGCTTGGCAGGTTTTCTTGGGAGAAAAGATTCTGTCGGACTCAAAAAGGAACTGACAACGAGCCGTTGGAATTCAGAACCCGAGGCACGGAGCTAGACTGGATAAACGCAGCAAGATGTCTCCTTCAGAGAGGGTCCCACGGCGAGGGCCCAGGCTGGAGGCAGTCACTGTGGCCACGAGGACGTCAAGCCAAGGGTCCAAATCCCGAAAACCCTCTCCACAAGGGGATGCATGAGTTTTCCTAGAGCTTTTTTCCCAGGTGTGGTTTCCTTGACTACATTCGCAACTGAACATCAATGAAAATCTAAGTAATGGAGTAAAAGAGAAGACGATCCTGTGTTCCCAGAGAACCTCTCTTAAATTCAGTGAATTTCCTTTCTTCTCTACATTGTATCTTATTTTTTCCACTAGGGACCAAGTTTTCTGTACATTTTAGAACAAAGATGCTTTCACATGGTGATGACACTCCGTATCTTTTCAAAACCTAATATGACAAAGAATTTTACTCCTAGCTCCCTCCCCAACTAGAGTTACCGTCCGTCCAGTTTCCTCTCCCCGAAGTCCCTGTGTCCCCCGTCAGGACTGCAGCCTCCTCTGACCCCGGTCCCTCCCACGGGGCCCCACCCAGTCTCCTGCTCCGGGGTGACCGACCCCTCTGGGCAGCCTGCCGGTCTTTACGGAGCCGTCCCCACCTCCAGCTGCTGCCGACTGCCACCGTGGCTCCCAGGTGCTCCCTGTACCCCGAGAGTGGGAATCGGGGCCTGCAGGAAGGACTGTGTCCCCGAGCTCAGCCACGGCACTTGCCAGGGAGGACTGAGGGCTGTGGCACCCGTGAGCTGTCAGGGCCGGTCACAATTCACACGGGGACTCGTCACTGTCTCTGTCCCAGCCTCGGTTGGAATCTGGGCCATGTGGCCCCTAGATGACTCATCTCTGCCCCCGTAGGGCTGTGGCATCTGCCAGCCCAGGAGCTGGGGCACGGCCACTCGGCCACTCGGCTGGGGGTCGGGCCCTTGGTGTAGGGATTCGGGCAGGGCTCCTCGGTGGCCTCTGGTCTCTGAGCGCTGCCTGAAGCCTCAGGCCGTCTGAAGTCCCTGCTCCTGGACGGAAGCCCAGCGGCCGCCCACGTCCCACCTGCAGTGGCCGCCCACTCCTCCCTGGAGATGGGAGTGTCCACGCCTCGGCCCAGCCAGGAAGGGCCGCCTGGGGCCCTTCGGAAAGGCAGCTGGCGAGGTGAGCTGAGGCCACAGAGCAGCCGGGAACTGGCAGCCCGGAACTCCCTGCCCCTGACCACAGTTTGGGTCAGGTCACCAAGTCCCTGGGCGCCTGCAGGACTCACAGGAAGGGCCACGCGGGGTGAGGCCCTGGGTGTGAGGTCACTGGAGCCGGCCACCTCTGCCGACCTCCCGGTCCTCCTGCTGCCCTGAGTGTCCCTCTGGGCAGGATCCGGCTCTGCTCTCCCTGGCCACCGACCTCCCGGTCCTCCTGCTCCTCTGGCCTTCGGCAAAACAACAGGAAGGAGAGCCCACCTGCCCTGAGGGAGGCGCAGGCCCCGCGGAGAGGCCTGGCCCTGGCTACTGGAGGGGCGCGTGTCCGCTCAGCGCTGCCGCTCCACCCAGCACTGGCCGCCTAACAAAGTGGCCAACCGTGGGCCATGGAGGCTCCTGGGGGTGACCAGGGTTCCAGTCTGGGGCCCAGGGTGGCCGGTCCCTACCTGCAGGTCTGCAAGGCTCTGGTGGCTCTGGCAGGCGGAGGGTGCGTGGTGGGCAGAGGGAGGGCAGGGGTCCCGTCTCCCCAGACTGGGATGCCCAGCACTGGCCACAGCCTGTGGTCCCGGTGGGGCTGGGTGCAGTCTCTGACGCTTGCTGTGGGTCAGGGCAGCCGTGCAAGCCAGGCCTGTGTCCCAGGATGACCACCCCATCCACAAAGCGGGGCTGGGTCCATGGATGGCCTGGCCAGGGTCTTGGCAATGACTTAGTTCTCACCTGACAGGTGGACGCAGGACTTCCTGTGCCCCGGAGGGCTCTGCAGGCCGAGCCCCACCTCCCTGCAGATAAGGCCTCCCGACCACAATCCAGCTGCGCCATGTTTGTCACCTGTCAGAGGAGAGGGGTCCGGGGAAAGGACAGAGTGGAAGGAGGACAGGCGGTCAGTGGACGGTGGACAGTGGAGGGGTGGGAGGGTGGACAGTGTCTCTAGAGCACCCAGCAAGGCAGGGAGACGCTGGGCTGGGGCTGTCACCTGTGGGGGTTGGCCCCGGGAGGGCTCCCACCCTGGCCCTCTCCGGTGGACACCCCTTCAGGACCTCCGGCCCTCCCCTTGGCAGCTCCAGGCAGCTCCCGGGTGTTGGGGCCCAGGCAGGCTGTCACACAGCGCCCACCTCGCAGGCCCAGGTGTCCCCTGGCTGCTGGCTGGAGGTGGCAGTGGTCCCTCCTCTCCCGGGCCTCCTCCCCTCAGCAGTGACAGGTGGCACAGGTGACTGCCCCCACCGCCCGGAGCTCATCCCCTGCAGGTTCAGGGGGAGCAGGAGGACCGGGGGAGGCTCTGCCTCAGAAGGCCACCAGGGTCACATCACCAAGCCGGCCAAGGCATCCCTGGGCAGGGAGCTGGCCTGGCCAGTCAGTCCCTTACCTCGGTGGCAGGTGGAGGCAGGAGTCCTCAGGACCAGCGCGTGTCCTGCGATAGCTCACGGCTGTGATTTCACGTTGTCCGGCTCTGGCCTGCCTGTCCACCACGCCAGAGGTCACCCAACCCGTGGTCCCGAGAGGAGTCCAAACCCCGCTTCCTGGGGTCAAGGCACGGGCACGTCCCACGGTGCCCTGGCTGCCGGGGCAGGGTGAGCGCCAGGTCCTCCAGGTGTCTACACGCCAGGCTCTGCTCTGGGACTGGGCCCCTGACCTCGGGCATCTGGTTTGAGGCTTCTGCTCCCCCGTTCTCAGGCCTGGAGGGGCCAGGACAGACGTCCCGCCTGCTGCTCTGGAGATCCGCCCCTTTCCTCCTGCCGCGGCTCCTCCACGGTCCCCTCTAGAGCGGGAAGACCCCCCAGTAAGCGCGGGGGCTCCTCGGGGGGACGGCTGACTGCAGGGCTGGCCAGGGCGGCCAGGGGCACCTCGCTCTGACAGCAGGCCAGGAAGTGCCCGGGAAGCATGGGACCCCGTCAGCAGCACCTGAAGCCAGTGGATGGGTCCCCGTGTGCAGCCTGGGACAATCCAGGGTAAAGGGTGGCCCCCTGAGTAAAGGAGAGGGCGGAGCCCATGCCTCGCAGCGAGGGTGCACAGGTCCTGCCTTCACATCTGCGTCCGCCTGTGCCCACGAGTGTGGGTGGGTGGCCGCGTACACTGGGGGCAGGTGAGCTCCCTGCAGCGCCATGCCACTAGCGAGCACAGAGGGGCCCAGGATCCGTACTCTGTCCTGGCAGCTAGCACGAGCTGCTTCCTTCTGGCAAGATTCAGAGAGGATCAAAGCGGCGGGCGGAGGTCTCACGGGGAGCAGGGCGCCTGCCAGGCTCAGCGCGGCTCTCCTCAAGACGATGGCGGCATCTGGGCCTCCTTAGCCGCGTGGCCGGACACCAGCGGGGCCTCCCCATCTGACGCAGGAGAAGGACACAGCGTCCCCCCATCTGACTCTCATCATGAAGAACTTGGACAACCCGTGAGGCTGCTCTGCAAGCATCTGCCATTGATCTAGAAAGAATGTCAACAGCAGAAAGGGGGGATGCGCTCACTCCAGATTCGGGGACCTCGGAGGGGCGTGGAATGGCATGTGGCACAGCTCAAGGTCTCCCCTGCCATGAGGACGTTGGGGGATGGGGTGGCACCGAGCCAGGCCTGCGCGCCCAGCAGGGGCTCTCTGAGTTGTCCCCTCAGTGCGGGGAGGTCCTCTCCCCAGGAGCACACACCCGAGGACAAGGACCAAAGGTCTCCAGGCTCTGCACGTCACAGACACGGAAGGGATTCCGTGACCAAGGGTGGGATGCAAAGCTCATCTCCGGGGAATCAGAAGGGCGCGTGGGGACCCATTGCTGTCCTCCCAACTCGGAAGTCACGTGAGGTCGGACAGTTAGGGAACAGAGTGTCTGCAAGTCACAACGCCTCTGTCCCTGCCCTTCGGCTGTGGCCGCCTTCCCCAAGGGAGACGCCAGGAGGGACAGGGCTGAAGCCGGGGCCCAGGAGACCGTGAGTGAGCACAAAGCCGTGGGCCCATGACACAACGTGGTAGGACGGGTGACAATGGCATGGTGACCTGCGGCCCCACAACTGTGTCACCTGGTCTGACGGCACGGCACCCTCCGACGTGGTGAGGAAGCCGGGGCCCACTGGACACAGGCTGGCCACCCGTCCGAGGGCCGGAGACCTCAATCGAGGAGGGAGGGTCTGCCCAGGGCCGCGTCTCCGGGTCCTCTCTGGGCCTCTGAGGAGGAAGATTTATGAGGAAGATTTCGGGGTTTCAGACCTCGGGGGGCTGGAAAGGCCCAGGCCCCAGGGTGTGCCAGCCCAGGGAGAGGACCCGCGGGCCCAGGAGGAGGACGGCCAGGCCACTGCTGGCCCCAGGGACGTGCGCGCCTCTCTCCTTGGGCGGGAACGTGTCCCACACGTGACGTCCTCCTGGAGCCTAGAATGTGACCTCATCCTGGAAGCAGGGTCTTGGCCCTGTGACTGGTTAAGGTTCTCGGGGTGAGATGATCCTGGGATTTAGGGCGGTCAGTCCCAACTCCAGCGACGTGTCCTGATAAGAAGGGAAAGGACAGCGGCCAGGGGGAGAGGGCCCGGCGGAGACGGGAGCAGAGGCCGAAGAGGCAGGAGAGGCCTCCCCAGAGCTCGAGGGTGGACGTCCCCACCCCACCTTGGTTTTGGACCCCTGGCCTCCAGAACAGTGAGAGGGACACTTCCTGTTGTCTCAGGCCACCAGATTCATGGTCACTTGTCCCAGTAGCCCTAAGGATTGAGACCCTGCCATAGGTTCTCGGTCAGACCACCCTGGGCCCACCCAGGGCCCTTGCTCACCTGGAGCCCCTCAGGTGGCAGCCGCGTCCCCTGGCAGGGTCACTCGATCCCCCTCCCCAGCTCCCTTGCAGCTAGGAGCAGCCGAGGGGCCGCTCTGACCACAGGGGCCAGTGCAAATTAACTGGCCGAGACTTTTAGAAAACCGTGGCTCTGCGTTTTCCCCAAAGTTGTAGCCTCGGGGGTTCCGCGTCCCGTGATGGCCAGGTGGCCTCCGTCAGACCAGCCTCTGCTCGGCGTAAAAGGCAGCCACCTACGGTCCCTGAGAGCAACTCGGCCGGCAGAAACGGGGGTGTCAACCCCGAGAGAAGGGGCGACACCCTGAGTCCCCAGTTGGTGCCACAGGGGCTTGGCTAAGTGTCCGTCAGAGCCCCTGGTCCCAAGGACCGGGTCACAGCAGTGAGGCTGCGGAAGGAGAGTTCATGGCCTACGGTTTGGGTGAGCGTCCCCCAGAGGTCTACCTGCGGGGGCTCGTCCCCAGCCGAGGTTCCACTCAGGTGGTGGGGACTTCAGCAGGTGGGACCTGGGGAAGTGAGCCCGGCCATCACCGGGGCCCCAGCCCTTCCCCGCAGCCCTCTGTGTCCTTCCAACATGGCATTCTGCCTCGCCACGGGCCCTAGCAATGGGACCAGTCCACGTGGCCTGAAACCTCCAAAAACCTGAGCAAAAGGAACTCTTCATGAGTGGGTTATCTCAGGTCCTTTGTCACAGTGGCGCAGAACTGATGGACACTTAGAAACCGAGGCTCCCGTGGGCCAGCCCTGCCCTCAGCCCTGGCTGCCCCCTGGGCCGGATGGCAGGCGGGCTCCACGTGGTCCAGCCAGGTGACAGCTAGCACAGGGGCTGGAGCAGCGGCCACTGCCATGGAACAGGATTCAGGGCTTGGACCCAGCCCACTCAGTGTCCTGCTGAAGCAGAACCACGGCGAGTCTCAAACGTCCAAGAGGCCCCCGAGCATCGCCCGCACCTGCGTCGTGAGGGCCAGCAGCCGCGGCCTCCCGCTCCACAGCGACGTCATGGTGGGGAGGGGCCTGAGCTGGTTATTAGTGGGGTCCTTGAGAAGTTTGCTGCCGCTGCTCAAGAGAAGGGGCCACCAGACCCCGGAGGACCCAGAGACAGAATCAGCTCTCGGGCCCTACCCTGAGGCGCCGGGAGGTATCTTCCAAAGAGGTCGTTTTAAAAATGGACCCTACGGGAACCCTGGAGCGCAGAGAGGGACGGAGAGATGGACGGAGAGAGGGACAGAGTTCAGCAGCCGCCTCTGGCCCCTCACCAGGTGCCCCTTCCTGACTGGTCGGAGGCGCAGCGTGGGGCGGAGCCTGGAGGCTGGGACTCGGCGCTGCCCTGCACTGCCCGACCCCACGGCACTGCCCCGTGCTGCCCCGACCCCACGTGGCTGCTGTCACCTGCCGACAGTGCGCTCCCGACTGCCACTTTGACACACACTTGAATTTGCCTCCGGGAAACAGCAAGTCACCAAAAGACGTGAGACGTCACACTCAGTGCCAGGTGGTGGCACCTGGCATAGGTGAACTCCTTTTCCTGCTTTCCTGAGTCAGGCTGTGGGGACACCGCTGGGGCTGGTGACAGGGGGTGGGGGATGTCCTTCAGAGTGTGGCTCTCCCTGATGTGGTGGACTGAAGGCAGGCAGTAGGTGCCAGCGAGGTGCGGTGCCCCTGGAGCCGGCTGGGCATGAGGGCCAGGAGCTGGTTTGGGTGAGGACGCTGCCAGTCCACTTGGCCGCGGTGAAGGGAAGAGCAATGTCACTGATATTTCACAACCCAGGCCCTTGGCCGCCAAATGTGTTTTTAAGAGCCTGAGACTTCGGAAGCCCCGAGGCTGTCCAGGGCTGTCCAGGGCAGGCTTGGGGCAGGAGAGGGAGGGCGGAGGTTCAAAACCCAACCACCACCCAGGAAGGGGCGGGTCTGGAGCCCTCCGCAGCCTCTGAGGGTGTGGGGGCTTGTCCCCAGAGGGACGCCGCCATGGCGCCTGAGAATCTGCACCTGTGGCCAGGCCCAGGGAGGCTGCCCGGGGCCACAGGAGACCTCTGCAGGGCTGAGCCGCCCGTCCTCTGCAGCCCGGGCTCCTGGCCAGTGAGAACAGCGGGTCCCAGTGCCGGGCCTTGCGCACGTGGCTCAGCCCCTCTCGCCCTCCTGCAGGGACCCTCCACCCCAGGAGGAGTTCTCGCCAAAGGCGCCCCTGCTGGTAAGAGGCAGAGGTGACCAGGGACGCCCAGGCCTGGCTCCCTGTCCCTCAGTCACCTTGGAGGGCCCTCTGCTGGGGGGTGTCACCCAGGTGCAGTGGCACTCAGCCCTGAGAGGAATTCTGTCACCTCCTCCTGGGACACCTGTACAGCTCTCAGGGCTGAAGGTCCTGGGGTCCTGGGGCAGGACGCCCCTCCCAGAGGCAGGAGGCAGGCGGGGGCCGTCTCTGGGCTGTGAAGGTCTCTGTCATGGGCCGATCACGTTCTCTCCAAATGTCCCCTAGGGGGCCCCGGCCCCCAAGGTGACTGCACCTGGACTGGGCCTTTAAGGAGCAGTTAAGGTGACATGGGTCACAGGGTGGGCAGAGAGAGGGAGAAAGGCCACGGAGGACAGAGAAGGTGGCCACCTGCAAACCCAGGCCTGGCGGCACCCTGACCTTCGGCCTCCAGGACGGTGAAGATGGACTGTGAGTTCAAGTCCCCCCCAGGCAGTGGGACGTGGTGAGGTGGAGACCACAGGAACCTGAGCCCGTCCACTGGGACCTGGGGTGCAGCGCCGGCACCTCCAGGAGCCTCCGGGAGGCAGCCGCAGGCCCTGCCCAGAGTCTGCACTTTGGCAAACCGCAGTCCAGGGGGGTCTCGGCGGGGCTCGGGGACAGAAGAGCAGCTGGGCACAGCCCCCAGGAACTGGCGCACCTGGACCGCGGAGGGCTGCAAGGGGTCATGGACGTGTATTGATCAGACTCGTCCCTGAAGTGGGACACAGGCGACTTAGAAATCAAACCAGTTTTATTGAAATAACAGCAACAACACCGTGGCCCGTGTTCACGCAAAGCACAGAAAACATTCACAATGAACTTTTGTACACAGGAAGTAGTAAAATACATCGTTTTTCATAGAAAAAAGCACACACGTCAACTGCGGGCTGCGTGAGCCTACAGATAATAGGGGGCCCGCTGCCCTCGGAGCACAGGGGGCGAGGGTCTGAAGCCAGTGCAGACGTTTGTGGGGCAGGAGGCCCAGCGATGCCCTGGCTGGCACCGTCTCCCGGGCACGGCTGTGCGGAAGGCACCGGGCACTGCTGACCGCAGGCAGAGGTGGTCCCTGGTCACAGGGGCTTATCCTTTGTGTCCTATTCCCATTTTCTGGGGAAGGAAATGGTTCCAGTTTCAAATGGTCCCGGGGAAGAAGACGGCCAGGTGTGGCCCCAGGAGGACACTCCTCCGGTTGGAGGCTGCCCAGGAGGGGAGGGGGCCCAGGGCTGTGGGGCCCGTCACACTGGAAGCCTCCATTCCCGGGGGGGACACCCCAGAAGCCAACCACAGGGTCCCCCAGGAGTGTCCAAGACCCAGCCAGCAATCCGACTGTCCTGCAGCGGTGACCCCGCCACAGCCAGCGGGCAGGGCGCACCTTGCATTGCGAGGTCCCCAGGTGCCAGGTGGGATCTAGGCTTCTACCCAACAGGCTGACAGCCCCCTCCCTGCGCCACGTGGGGTGGAAGGGTTGGCACCCACAAGGGCAGAGGGAGACAGGGGCCAGGTGCCGCGCGTCCCAGGACGCGCCCCACAGAAACTGGAAAGGAGGCACCTCCGGGCCCTGCCGTCCCTCTGCTGTCCACGGCCGGGTGGGGTCGCGGCCACAGGCAGAGCCGCTAACCTCGGTGAGGAATGTGCCCAGGAATCCGTTCCTCCCCTGCTGACCTATTTTTTAATAGGTCAGTGAAGATGGGGGCCGGCCTGTCGCACGGTCATTTAAGAAGTGGCGCCCAGCCTGGAGCTCAGAGAAGTGGCCCGCGGGACTGCCTGCCAGAGAGAGCCCCGAGGCCAGCCAGGGGCGGTGCAGGCCGGGCAGAGGGGAGGGAGGGTCCTGGTCATCAGTCCTCAACGAGACCAAAGGTCACAGCGGAAAACAGACAGGCCACAGGGAGGAGGCAGCGAGGACACAGACCTCTGGGCCCCGAGGTCTCAGGCACCAGCACTGCTGAGCTCAGCCCCCAGGACTGCGGGCCGCGGGCGCCTCCAGGGCCAGCCGCAGGCTCCCACCTGCCCAGCGCTCTTGTCTGACCAGCAAACACTAAGCCCACCTTCCTCCACGTCAGGGACGGACTGTGCTTTTTTATTTTTAAATAACTACTTTATACCCCGTTTCCCAGACTCCCTGCACCTGCTCCCTGACCGCCCCACGCCCCCCACCTCCGTCTCCAGCTCTGGACCCTCTTCTCCCTAGAGCTCAGGGTCCTCCCCTCCACCTTGGCACTGACCCCTAGAGGGGGAGAGGCCCAGTGGAGGCCCAGGCCCGAGAGCTGAGCAGACAGCCCCGGAGGCCTGGCTCCAGAGGGGTCCCACGTCACCCTGGCCAAGGCCACGGAGGGCGTGGCCCTGAACGCCATCCACAGAAGCTCCCTGACTCTCGGCAGTCCCACCCCACCCGACCCCAGACGACAAAGTCAAAACCAAAGCAAAACCGCGAAGCCCTGCTGCAGACGCCCGTGTCCCGGTGGTGAGCGGTCACTGCCTGACGGCAAAGATCCGGAAGGCCTTCCCGTCCCCGGGCGAGCTCAGGCTGAAAGAGAAGGGAGAGGGTGTCACTGAGGGAGCGGGCGGGCAGGAGAGCCATGGGCTCCGCAGAGCAGGCCCACAGGGGGACGAGCGACGAGGGACACCCCTTGCGGCCCGGATGAGTCAGGACCTGGCAGGCCCCGCTTCCTGTGCAGAGGAGCCCAGCCCGAATCTAGGTCAGGGCTGGAGTGCTTCAGCCCAACTCGGGATCCTTGTGGCCCAGCACGGGCAGGGCTCTCCCCAGGACCCCGCTCCGTGTCTGCCACACCTTCCACCAGATCACGGCCACCTGAAGGACAGGCTCTTAGGACGGTAGGAGAAGGCACAGGCTCTGAACAGGCTCCCGCCAGGGCCTCAGCCTAGTGCACCTCCTTCCCCTGGGTAGGCTGTCCTCCAAGGAGGACCCCAAGGAGGACACCCAGGCACCAAGAAACCCTGTGGCCAGGCCAAGGTCACACGGCCAGGCCAAGGTCACACGGCAGAGTCGCGCCCTGCGGCCAGCCCGACCTGCTCACCAGCTTATGGAAGTCTAAGCTGCTGTGCGGGCGCGAGTCTCCAGTCTCCAAAGGCCTAACAGGGTCGTGCTCCTCTGACCTGCAGGTGGACCCCGCGGGGAGAACTGCCAGGGTCAGGTCCTCCCGACTCGCGGGCCGGGAGTCGTGGGCACAGGCGGCTCTGGTCGGCGCCCTGAACCACCCTGACGAGGGGCCACGCAGGCACCGCCCAGATGAGCGGCTGCCAGCCCAGGGCCGGACACCTGGCCTGGCCCGCCTGGCTCCCCGTTAGATGCCTGTCCACCCTGGAGGAGGAGTAGGGGGCAGTGTGCCGCCACCACTGCCACCCAGGGCTGCCTGCGCAGGGTCGGTCCCCTCCTGCCCTGGGCCGGCGGCTCAGGCCCACTCCTGTGAGGCTCGGGGGAAGGCCGCCCGCCCGCCCGCCCGCGTGATGGCTTGCTGGTCTGGTAAAGCACACCCCGGCAGCCTGACCGCCAAGTCCGGCCACCCCGATGTCTGGGGGAAGGGAAACGGCCACAGCCCCTCTGCACGTGAGGAGACTGAACGACTTTCTTAGGAGCCACCAACAGTTTTTGACACAGGCGTTAAAAGTCCTTCAGCCCGCTCTGAACTCAGCAACTTGCCACCATTTACCAGCGTTGACCGAGAACCTGCTACGGGCCAGGAGCTGAGCTCAGTGCTGGGGGACTGGGTCCACAGGACTGACGGGTTCTTGCTTCATGGAGCCCACAGTCTGGCGAGGGGAGAAAAGCAGTAAATACAGGTAAGGAACAATTCCAGAGAGAGACCACCCTGCGGGGAAACGGCACCGATCAGCTCGGGGAGCAGGGCCACTTCAGGAGGAAGCTTCCCGGTTCAGTGACGTTGGGGTTTAGAGCCACGTGACCAGGGGATCTAGCCACAAGCTCATACAGGAGTTGAGGGGCCCAGAACTGGATGACAGCAGATGCAAAGGTCCAGGGGCAGGAGTGGTTCAGTGTGTTCCCAGAGTAAAGGGAGGGCCAGCTGGAAGAGCAGAGACCGGGCAGCCCAAGACGTGGGCAGGGGCAGCTGGGACCTCATGTGGCAGGGGTGGGCTTCGTTCCCACGCTGTGGAAAGCCACTGAGGAGCGGTCTCGCTGCAGAGGAGCACGTGACATCAGGAGGCGCTTGGTGGCCGTGGTCACTCTGCTGGTGGGAAGTCTGCCAGGAGAGCGCAGGAAGTGCTCGCGCTTGTGCAAAGATGTTCTTTCCGGTTTGTTCATCACAACAAGGAAAGACAAACCACCCCGTCACCACGTCGGTGAGCAAGGACACCCAGAGTGGTTTGTGCACGGGTCACCGTGTCACCGAGGAGACCGCAGGACAGTGCAGCGGGCTTGGAAAGCCACCTTCGCTCTCAGCGGCCACTCAAGGGCGTGGCCCCTTCTTGGAACAAGTCTTGTGTGTGAGCAAAACGTCACCCGGTCACGGTGGCTGTGCTGGGTGTGGGCTGTCAGTCCCGCTCAGGAGTGGCGGGGGAGGGGGATGAGGGTCGTGAAGGCCAGGGCCAGGGGTGGACGCCAGGGGCCCTGTGAGAGAGCAGCCTGGACACTGGCTTCCTGCCCCCAGCGTTCTGGATCCTGACCAGGGAAGAGCTGGCCACCGGGGACCACGACATGAGAGGAGGACAGCAGGCACAGAGTGGCGCAGCCTGTGAAGGACGGGTCAGGAGTGTCCAGGAGGTGGCCGCTGCCTATGGCCAGTGTCAAAAGGACAGCAGGAGGGGCACACCTGGCTTCCCAGAGGGCAAAGTCCCTCTTGTTCTTCAGGATCAGCCGGACACGTCTATAGGCACAGACACGTGCCTCCGTCCACACGCCGTGGTGAGCATGTGGACTCCTCCTTCCTGTAAGGGATCCCAGCCTCGTCTCCGAGAGCCTCGGACCTCTGCTGAGGGGACAGCAAGTCGGCGGGACAGGTGCCACCCCGCTGGCAGGGCCTGGTGCTCCCTGTCTTGGAGCCTCAGTTTCCCGTCTGTGAACAGTTCCTCAAGGTGCTCCCTCCTCGGGACGTGAGCAGAGCCAGCTCTCCAGAGGCAGCGGGACAGCGACTGGCATGTAGCAGGTGCTCAGCAGCCAAGAGCCACAGAGTCCCACGTCCCTGGGCCTGTGCTGTCCAGGGGAGGACAAGCCCGCACATGGCGGGCACCCACGAATGATCCTGAAGCCCCAGGCCCCAGGCACTGACGCGCAGGCTGTTGGAGGAAGGAAGTTCAGCACCAGGTGCCTCCCCCCAGCTCTGCTTTGGCTTTTAGGTGTGCACTGCTCCAAACGCTCAGGGCAAGCTATAAACCGGCCGTAGACAGACAGGGCACTGCGGGACCTTCAGGGACCCTGGGTTTCTGTTCTCTGCCTGACTGTTTAAATAACAGCACACGTTTCCTTTACAACAAAAGACTTTCTGTAGTCGTAAATGGACGGAGTGGCTTTATCTTGTTTATGTCACGTGGTGCTGAGGATGGGACCCAGCGCCTCACTCAGGCCAGTGCTCTGCCACGGAGCTGCAGCCCAGCCCTACCACAAGCATTTTTAAAGACAGAAGCACCTGCAGCGGCATCCAGTGCACTGGCTCCTCCTGGGGAGGGTCTGAGCGGACGGAGGGAGCAGGGCATGCTGGGTAAGAGCCCGGGAGCCCTGGGCAGCCTGGGTCAGGCCCAGCTCTGCCCTTGCTGCCTGCGTGACCTGGGGCAAGTTGCTTAACCACTTTTCTCCCCTTTTCTTTCTTTTTTTGGGGATGTGGGTACTGGGGATTGAACTCAGGGGCACTGGACCACTGAGCCACATCCCAGCCCTATTTGAATTTTATTTAGAGACGGGGTCTCACTGACTGGCTTAGCCCCTCGCTGGTTGCTGAGGCTGGCTTTGAACTCGCGGTCCTCCTGCCTCAGCCTCCTGAGCCACTGGGATTCGGTGTGCACCACCAACCACCTGCCCCGGCTTCCCTTTCCTTTGTAATAAGATGTGGACAGTGGCAGCCCCGCCCACAGGGCCCCCGGGGGTCAGATGTGCAGGAGGGGGCCCCAGCCTGGCCCTGCTGGCACCGAAGCCGTGGGCCCATCAGACCTGGAAATAGTGGCTCGGTGGCTTTTGCTTCTCAAATTCCTAGAAACAGATTTGAGTCGCCCAGCCTTTGAGATGCCCAGAGCCAGGCTGTCCGCCGGTCATGGGTGGCCGCTGGACTAAGCGGCAGGTCTGCACTACGAGGTGGGCACGGACCAGGTCTCCGACATCTGAACAGAAGATGCAGGTCTCTTTCTGTTTTTTTGGAGGTGCTGGGGACCGAACCCAGGGCCTTGCGAGGTTTCTTGTTGGTGACTTTTCTCCTGGTTACGTATCAATACGAGAAGGTGATGGGCAGATGGAGGAACTAAAATGTACCCGCGCTCTTCTCTCTGTCACCTCCCACAGGGTCATCAGCAACTTTAGAATCCAGTGTGTGGCTCACGGTTCACATGTGCTGGCCCTGCACAGTGGACACCAGTCCTTTGAAGAGAGGCACTTCTGTCCCTTCTGTTCCCTGTTATGTCCCCCGGGCACAGAGGGGCTCACCAGTCAGACAAAGCCCAGCCCATACACCTGGGCACACTGGTTAGGTTTTTAAAGACCGCATGACCAAGGACGCCGTCACTGTTGGTGCGTTTCCCAATCTCCCTTGAAATCTGTCTTTAAAAATGGCCCTGGTCTGGGCTGGGGATGTGGCTCAAGCGGTAGCGCGCTTGCCTGGCACGCGTGCGGCCCAGGTTCGATCCTCAGCACCACATACCAACAAAGATGTTGTGTCCGCCGAGAACTAAAAAAATAAATATTAAAATTTTCTCTCTCTCTTAAAAAAAAAAAGGTCCTTTGGGGCTGGGGATGTGGCTCAAGCGGTAGCGCGCTCGCCTGGCACGCGTGCAGCCCGGGTTCGATCCTCAGCACCACATACCAATAAAGATGTTGTGTCCGCCGAGAACTAAAAAATAAATATTAAAAATTAAAAAAAAAAAAAAAAGGTCCTGGTCTAAGGAAAGCCCTGGGAGATGAGCATCGGGAAGGCCAGCTTCTCCCAGGAGACGGGGCCGAGCAGGGTCCAGAGTCACGGCCCCCAACCCCCTTGTTCCTGCTCCCGGCCCTGGGTAGGAGAGAAGGGGCTCCCCGCTGCTGCCTGTCACGACTCGCCGCAAGCCCTGTTGTCAAGAAGGCCACCGTGAAAGCAGAGCCGCCCGAGCCAGCAGCCTGGGAGCCGGGTTCCTCTCCGGAGCACCCGGGTTTGGGTGCTGACCCGAGGGTTACGTAAATTTAAAACGCCATCTGTCACACAGCGGTCACAGGACATCCTACGCACACACCTCCCTTGGGACCTTGTGAGATCCTGACTGGGTCTCAGCAGCCATTGGGGACAAAGCCACCCCCTGGCTCCAAAATAGCTCCCCGTGTTCCCAGGTGGGGATGGGCTGGGGAGGCCCCTGCGGGTCACGGGGCCGGGGCTCCGTCTACACAGGGAGGACAGGCATGGCCACGGGGGCATCTCTGCAGACCCTCCTCTGGGGCCTCGTCACCAAGGACCCCAGACAGTAGGCTGAACCCTGCTGGGATCTCAGCTCCCCAGCACCCCTCCCTGACGGTGACCCTGGGCCTGGTGACAGGGGTTTCGCCTGTCCCCCACGAGACACAAGCCCCACGAGGGCAGAGATCTGGCTGAAGGGCTCCCTGCTGGAGCCCGGGGGCCTGGGACATGGTCAGGGCTGCCCGGGAGGAGGCCACCTGCACAGGTGAGCGGGTGCTACCAGGGCAGAAGCGAGAGGGACCGGGGAGCAAGTGGAAGTTGCTTTATCCCATGAGAGAATTCTTGAAGGCCACTTCTTATGAGGAGCCGCTGACCCCCATGGAGAGCACCGTGGCCTCTCTAGGGCCGACCACCCTCAGGCCCCGGGTTCTGCTGCACACCGTCTCTGAGCCCTCACATGAGCTCCCTGTGTCCCCTCCGATCCTCAGGTGAGGACCAGGCTCAGGGAGACCTGCTCAAGGGGACCCCACTGACAAACAGCAGAGCAGGGCCCCCAGTGGCCTGGCACACATGTGGCGCATGCGCTTGTCCCTCCTGGGCTCTGGGTTCCCTGGGTCAGTCCTGGTAGCTGCGGGTGCTCCAGGACGTAAAGGACGGCCTTCTTTTTCACGGTACCGAGCCTGAACCCAGGAGGGTCTTCTCAGAGGCATAGCCCAGCCCTCCCTTTCCAAAAAGACCGTTTATTTTGAGACGGGGTCTCACTAAGCTGCCCGCTGGCCTGGAGCCCAAGATCCTCCTCCCCCAGCCTCCTGAGCAGCTGGGACACGCGGTGGCCGCGTCAGGCGATGGAGGAGTCCTCGGGGGGAACATCAGACCCCACCCTTCCTGGCATTTGTGGGTGACTGCTCCAGGACCTCTGTCCCTGACCCGAGCTGCTCGAGTCCCTCACATGGCGTCCAGGTGTCCACGCACCTCCATGGGTACAGAAATGGCCGCGGCACGGCACTGCTCAGAGAAAACACCAGGGAAGGGTCCGCCCAAGGTCAGTAGGAACATTTCTGCCCCGTGGCTGGCGGGATCGGTGGACGCGGGACCCGTGGGGACGGGGCTGTGAGCCTGCTGACTACAGGCCAGGCACAGGTCCCCTCCTGCACTCCACACCCCAAATGGGCAGCCTGCCGGGCCACCTCCAGGCAGGCCATCGGGAACGCGCTCTGTGACAAGTTCCCTGCTGATGTGAGGCGCGTGGCCTGCGACCCCTGGAGACCCACAGCATTGCCCCCTGTGGGGACAGCACCCTCTCTCTCCCTTGACGGACGAGCACACGGGGCACGGGAAAGCCAGGCATGAACAGCCAGGGTTCCGGCCCAGGACAGAGGACGCAGGCGGGGAGGGGGCGGCAGGGCCCACGGGGGAGACTGCGGGGTGACTCAAGCTCGTCCTGTGGCAGCCTCGGGCCCCTCCTGGCAGAGACCGGCAGAGACCCTGGGCTGTGCCCTCGCGGGGGACCTCAGCTCCTGGGACCACGGCCCTCGCAGCCCAGAGGGAGGAGCCGCAATGTGCGCAGGTCACAGGGGCAGAGGGAACAAGGCCAGCCACCCCGTCTCAGGAAGGCCGTGTGCTCTGAACTGGGACAGCAAGCACTCTGCAAAGGGGCGTCCGGGGACTTGTCTCCAGCGTGGCCAGGAAATTCCACCTAATCAGCTGCGCATTTCCCTCCCAGTGGCTCGGTGGAATTTCCCTTCATTAGGCTTCGCCCCAGCCAGGCCGGGAGGCTGGGCCGGGAGGCTGGGCCGTGGACCGGGTGACCCGGGCTGGCGACAGTCACCGCCTGCACCCACGGGCGGAAATTCACAACACTGGTTCCGGAGCCCGTCTCACCTCCGGCCCTCGACAGGCCCCGGCTCAAGGGGTCCAGCCAACAGAGGAGGTCAGGACGGCCACCATCCCACCTCACAGGCGGGGACACCGAGGCCCAGAGAAATCAGGTGGCTGGCTCAGAGCTGGTGAGCAGCAGGGCCAGGTCGGGGCACAAAGGGTGTCAGTACGCTTATAAAACCCGAGTCGTGTGTAGGCTTCCATGACTGTGACGTGACCACCCGCTGACCCCCAGTTCCCACAGTGGCCCTGGGGACAGTGGCGATCAGGGCTTATCTGATGTTTCTGCAGATTCTAGACACTCTGCAAGAACCCAGCTGGGAACAGAAAGATAGTTCCTGGAAGATGAAGGGAGGGGCGGGGGTTCCTGGAAGATGAAGGGAGGGGCGGGGGCCGGCTCAGCCTGCTGCCCTGTGGAGTTGGCGCCTCCGCCCACGCGCTGCTGCAAGACGGCCCCTGCACCGGCCCGGCCGGCCTACCTCTCAGACTGCACGCCATTCCTGAGCGAGCCCGCGTAGGCCGCCTTCTGGTCCACGGGCATCACGTCCACGTACCCGCCGCTCTCGTCCCCGATGACGCCGGCGTGCACGGCTGTCCTGCAGATGCTGGACTTCTGCAAGTACAGGGCCGGGGGTCAGGGCCGAGGTGGCGCGTCGAGCACCTGTCGGTGGGGCTGACGTGGCAGGAGATGCCCGGCGCAGCCCGGCCCTCGGGGTCTCTGCGGAGAGACCCGGCCTCATCCGCTCACCTGAGTGACAGGCTTGGCGCAGCAAGGCCAGGGCTGACCCCAGGGCCACAAAACAACAAGAAGGGCACGCTCTGCCTCAGTGTGCAGCAGTGGCTTTCTGAGCCTGGATGGGCCAGGTGCCGTCCCCGGCATGGGGAGGGCAGGGGGTCAGCAGGGAACAAATGAAGACCCCGCCTCAGGAGCTGGGGGCCGCAGAGTGGGTCCAGGAGCCAGAGCTCCTCAGCCCCAGAGGCTGAGACTCGTGGCGGGTGGAGGCCGTTCAGAACTGTCCTCAGGGAGGCCCGGGACAGAGCCCCCAGGAGGCCCAGCAGGCTCCAGCCGAGTGGGGGTGGAGGTGGCCTCTGAAAGCAGGCAAGGCCACAGCTCAGGGCTCACGCTCCTGGCGGATCTGCCCTCAGGGGCCAGCAACTGAGCAGCAGCCCAAGAGAGAACCGAGACCGGCCTGCAGGGATGTGGGCAGAGGTCCCTTCCTGCCCGTCTTCCCGCCGCCAGCCTCTCCCCGTCCAGGCACCTGCAGAGAGACAGGCTCCGCTCCCTCCTCCGGGCCTGGCGCACACAGCACCTGAACACTCACTGACCTCCCCACGGCCCCCGGGCCCCCACGCCACAGCTGAGCGCCCAGTGACCTGCGTCCACCCAGAGCCTCTTCCCTCCAGGGGGCAGGCCAGCACGGACGCCCTGGGGGCACCTGCGGAGGGGCGTGCCCTGAGGTCTCCAGCCTCAACACAGGGAGCCGGGGCCCAGGGCAGCTCTTATCATCACGGGTCCTTCCTGATGGACAGGCAGCCCCAGGGCCAGGGAGCTGAAGGCCAGGCCCAAGTCACTCGCCAGCAAACGGCAGAGCCAGAGACCATATTCCCCTCCACAGGGTGGCCACGTGACACGCAAGACCAGGGCTGAAGGCAGGTGTCTCCTGAGGTGGCACTAGTGAGATAGACATGGGTCCCAAAGTCCAGGGCCACCCCACATGGCCACCCCAGGCTCCAGGGTGGGCATCGCCTCAGGGACCCTCGGATGTGGTCCCCAGCCAGCAGCAGCCATGCCACCTGGGACACCTTAGCAACGAGTCCCCGCCCCCCCAGGCCCACGAGGCGAGTGGCTGCAGGGGGCCAGGGACCTGTCCCAGCAGCTCCCGGGGCTCTGAGGCAGTCAGGGGGCACTTCCCAGGCAGCGGGCAGGGAGGACCCAGGGAAACGGAGGTCCAGGAAGCCTCGCCCGCATCCCACCCCGGGGAGCGTCTGCCAGGCCGGCCGCTCGGCCTGGACCCAGGCCCCGCTCGCTGGGCCACGCCCGGACGCCTCTGCCGCAGCTCGACCCAAGGCCAGGAGCAGCACTTCAGGGGAACGGGCAGGAGTGTGGGCACTGCGAGGCCCTGGCAGGGCTGGGGCTGGCGCTCCCAAAATAAATCTCTTAGCTAAACAGACGTTTCCAGAGCCATCATTTCCCAGAACCCAGCGTGACCTAGAAACTGAGGCCAGGATCGAGGCTCCGCCACCAAGGCCACTCCCCCACCTCTGCCTCCCGACCTTCTTTCCGTGAAGACTGTGAGCCCCTCCATTTATTATGCCTCCAGCAAGCCAAGCCACCACGGGACCAGCCCCTAGGAGCCTGAGTGTCAAAGCTCCAACCCGAGGGGACACGTCAGTTCCAGGGGACACTCGGGTTCCAGCCACACGCCCGTCCCCCGCGTGACCGGGTGCCGGTGAGCTCAGCGGGTGGAGCAGCCTGGGCCACGTCTCACTGTCACCTGGGGAAGGTGACCTGAGCTGTTCCCCCCTCTGTAGAATGGGGACGAGGACCCCTGCGCAGGGTGTTTAAGGGGCCTAAGGCCGCAGCTGTGGGACACAAAGCAGCTTCACGTCGCGGCCGCCCGCTGGCCGGGCGTCTCTCCCTCGCCTTTGCTGCACGCGTTGAGCTGTTTGTCGTCTGCTGTGTACAGATTCCACCTCGTCACTGCACTCTGTCACCACACGGGAACTGCGTTGTCCCCTTGGGTATACATGAGTTTAAGCCCACGGAGCCGGCTGGGGACAGGGACGTGGGCTGGGGACGGGGCCCAGCTCTGCCCATCCATCCACTTTAAATCATCTTAAGTCACCATCTCTCTCTCTTTTTAAAATATTTTTAGTGGTAGATGGACACCGACGTTGATTTACTTGTTTCCTACTGACTCACTGAGTTTCCCTGACGCTGGGAACCGAACCCAGCGCCTCTCCCGCGGGGGCGCCCCGGCCACTTAGCCGGCCCCCTCCGCCTCCTGACCAGAGCTGGGTCCAAGCTCTTAGTCTAACAATTGCCACAGGAACGCTCCCTCCCAGGAAGCCTGGCTTTTAGAACTCGGTCTGAGCCGAACAGCTTTCGAGAAGGAAAAAAGCTGATTTAAAGAGGAAAGAGAAACGAGGAGGAAGAAAAGCTTAGTCATGAAGGTCGCCTTGACCCCACGGAGCTGAGTGACTCCACGCTGACAGGAATCGGGGACAATTGAAGGCAGATGGAGGCAAAGATCAGGGGGGATGCCCACAAAAACATCAGGGAGCACCGAGGGACGTCAGCTGGACACCAGCATCTGGGTCAGTCCCGGGGCCGAGGTCTGGAGGTTCCTGGACTGGACCACCCAGCTCTGGCCCACTCCACAGAGAGGGCAACTACTTGGCAAGGTCACACAGCCTGTCCGCAAGAGAGCTGGGACCACGTCACAACCAGCCCTGGGCACCGGGGGCAGCCAAGCTCTGGAGGATTCACTGAGAGAAGTCAGGGCACAGCCTCCTTGTTGGAGTCAGGAGGGAGGCCGGAAGGAGCCTCCGGTGCAGGAACAGGGTCCCCGTGAGCAGTGGGGGGGCCGTGTGTCTCCTACGCACTCTGAGCCAAGTGTGTGCAGCGCCAGAAGGAAAGGCAGCGAGGGTGGAGAGAGCACGGGATGTTGGGGACATGGGGCACATGAGGCCAGAAACCCTGACACCCGCCCGGGTGAGGTGAGGCCTGCGTGCCCTTCCACGCATCAGGACGCGGTGGGGACACCTCCGTGTGCAGAGATGGGACGGTGCTCAGAGAAGTGACAGTCCAGATTTCCCTACAGGCTCTGGAGTGAGCTGCCAGGCCCTGGGGCCAGGCCTGGGACCCTGAGGTCACAGCAGGTCCCAAGAGGCCACAGAGGAGGCCAGAGTACTCACATCTGCGTAGACGTTGCTGCCAACCACGGGGGCCCAGTAGGACGGCTCGTCCCTACAGCGCGCAGGACAGCGGACTCTGGAAAAGAAGTGGCGTTTGTGGAAGGGAACCATCAGCAAAAGGTGGAACCCTGCTCTTTGTTTGGATTTCCAGACTCCAGTTGGGGAGTGCAAGGAGGCCGCCCGCCATCTTGCTCTTTAAGAAAGACAAGGCCTCTCCCAGGGCAGCAGGGGACGGTGTTCCTGCCCTCCTCAGAGGCCGCAGGCAGCTCTTCAAAACCCCACGCAGAAGGGCACGTCCAGACCAGGGAGCTAGAGAGATGAGCGAGGGCCGTGGGGCCGTGGGGCCGTGGGCCGTGGGCCGTGGGGCCGTGGCCCGTGGGGCCGTGGACGGTGGGGCCGTGGCCCGTGGGGCCGAGGGGTCGTGGGCCGTGGGCTGTGGGCTGTGGGCGGTGGGGCCGTGGGCGGTGGGGCCGTGGCCCGTGGGGCCGAGGGGTCGTGGGCCGTGGGCTGTGGGCGGTGGGGCCGTCCCAGGCTTGGGTGTCGCCAGCTCCCACGGTGGGCGCGGATGACCATCCACAGTCCTTTTCCAGGACCACTCCCCTGTGAGGGGAGGGCGGAGGCCCCCACCTCAGTGGGTCACAGGGTGTCCCAGGCAGCGGGGTCAGTTGCCACAGGCCAACTCCTGACAGGGGCCGGAGGGCGGGACTCCTGTGGTCCTAGAGCTTCCAACCAGCCACAGCGTGAGCCTGGCTAAGGGGAGGCCTTTAGTGTTCATCCAGAACAGCCTGCCACAGGCTGCAGCCAGGGACACGGAACCAAGATGGCGCCCAAGAGCCACCTGGCCCCAAGGTGGCAGGATCCCTGAAGGGAAGAAGGCCAGGCACAGGACCAGCATGGGTCTGGAGGAAGCAGGGAAGGGGCAGGCAGGGAGAGAGTGGGGATTTGAAAAAAAGAAAATGCAGTCCCATTCGGTCTCTGAGTTTAGATCCACTGAGTCAGCTGGTGACCTGGATGCCGCTGCCCTTTTTATTTGTATTTGGGTGAAGCAGCTTTGCCCAGTGAAATGTCAGCTGGACACCAGCATCTGGGCCAGTCCCGGGGCCGAGGTCTGGAGGTTCCTGGACTAGACCACCCAGCTCTGGCCCACTCCACAGAGAGGGCAACTACTTGGCAAGGTCACACAGCCTGTCCGCAAGAGAGCTGGGACCACGTCACAACCAGCCCTGGGCACTGGGGCTATTTAGGTCTATTTTAAAATCATTTTAAAGTCACCATCTCTGTCTCTCTTTTATTTATTTTTGGTTGGAGACGGACATGATACTTCTCTCTCTTCTCCCACTCCTCCTGGAATGGCAGGTCAGAAACTCACGTTTTGGATCCTCTCACTCTACCAAGATCTTGTTAGTGTTTGTATTTTTCTGAAACTATTTCCTTCTGCTTCTCTTTAATATTCTACTAAGTCTACTCACAGGCATTCTAGGGGCTGGGAACATGGCTCAGCGGTGGAGCGTGTGCCCAGCACGTGCGAGGCCCTGGTTTGATCCTCAGCACCACATAAAATACACAGAATAAAGGTATGTGTCCACCTACTACTGAAAAATAAATATTAAAAAGACAAAGGGCACTTTACCATCGAGGGGGACCAACGAGGAGCCCAAGCCCTGCGGGCCTCTCCCGGACAGGCACCTGCTCAGATCTCTACCTAGTGTCCCTTCCGGAACCCACGAGTCTCCAGGTCCAGTGAGGACTCCTGGGCCGCTCCTCACAGGCCGCCAGGGGGCCTGTCTCGTCCCCTGTGCTGGGGACTCCCACTGTGTCCAGCTGTCACCACCTGTCACACAGCTGTGGCTCTGACGGGGCGGGTGCACTCTGCTCTACCTCCCGCAGGCCGTGCGGTGGCCACAGGAGCAGCAGGCTGGTCCAGGAAGCTGGACCTGGCTAAGGAGGCCTCGGAACCCACCAAGGAGCAGGTTTTCCCATCTCGCCTCCAAGGGCTCTTCAGGAACGTGAGGCAGACGTGGCCAGGACAGCCCCCATTCAGGAGAGAGGGTCATCCTCCGAGGACCAGCCTTCCCAGAGGACCTGCTCCTCCGGCAGGCATGGTGGCCCCTGTGCCGGCGGAACCCACGGTGCGATGGCACAGCGGGCTCCAGGGCATGGCCGCAGGGCGCGTCCCAGAAGGGGGCCTGGGGGTCAGGGGCCTGGCCCCAGTACGGTGTGGTGGGTGTGGGTGGGCGCTGGAGGAGGCCGCTGCATCCTGTACCATCCCGCACCTCGTGCTGGTGGCTGTGTCCCACGCGTCCCTCAGACACACCAGGTGGCCACCTTACACTGGCCAGTTTCACTGAGGCCCTTAATACAAGTCATTTTTAAAAAGCTACTTCTAGACTGGGGTCCTAATTAGAATAAGAGGGACTCCACGTCTTACAAACATGTCAAAGTACACTACTGTCAGCTGTGACCAGAGGACAGATTTCTAAAAATGCAAAAAAAAAAAAAGCTACTTCTACTTCTAGAATAATCTGCCCAAACTAGACCAGGCCAAGAGCAAAGAGCACTAAGATAACCAAAGGGGACAGAGGACAGCAGCTTCCAGGGCTTCCACACTGACCTAAGAGAGAGTGGCGCTCGAGGGAGATGGTCATTTACCCAGGAACAGGATTCCCTCCCGAGTCAGTGCCACCTTGAGGGGACACTTCCACGTCCCTGTCTAGGGCACCCTAGCAAGGATCCAGGGCCTTTGGTGGCCTGGACAGGAGCTTAGCAGCGTCCCCACAGAGCGTGGCGGCTAAGGGCAAGGCCTGAGGACCATGACATCACCCATTCTGGGTACAGCCTGGCGTCTCCCTCAACCCCGTGTGGACGAAGCCAGATGCCACCCCAGAGAAGGGCCTGAGCCCCGAGCCCCCGCCCCCCCCCCCCCCCCCCGTGGTCACCCCGGGCCTCACCTCGGGCAGTGGGAGGCCGGCTTCTCAAACGGGCAGAGCTGAGCCACGGTGGTGTAGCAGTCCACGTCCTGCACTGCGGGGCAGAGGGAAAGGTCAGGTCCCCACGGGGGTGGGGGGGGCAGCACTCTCTCCTTCAGGCCATTGTGGTGAGAGGACAGCTCTGACACCAGTCTCCTGGGGTCCCTGACCGCGGCCTCCCCAGGCCAGGGCTGGACAAGTTCTTTCTTAAGGCTCAGAGCGTGGACATTTTCGCTGTGGCCTAATGTCACATCAAGACCGCTGGACGCTGCTGGAGCAGCAGGTCCTTGTTGGTGACGTGTGAGTGGGGGGCCTGGCCAGGGGTACTGAGGCTCCATCCACCATCAGGAGGCAGACAGACCCGGCCCACAGGCCAGTTTGCCAGCCCGGCCCCGTCTGTCATTTGGACGGGTCCCGGGTTTCCGCAGCTGCCCAACAAAGGACCTGGCTCCGTACCACAGGGACTTCTATTCCGTGGGATGCTGGGGCGCGGGGTGGGGTGGGGACATTAAAATTAGGCTTAGAAGACTATTTACAGGCATGGAAATGCATTCCTGAGCCACAATTATTAAAGGAAAAAAATCAATTTGTAAGCTAATCCCTTTTACATTTAAAAGTTACCGATGTATACGCTTTTGAAAGACAGGAAAAATAAACTGGGACATCACCCAAAGGATGTGGTTACCACTAACCAGTAGAATGTAGGTCAAGCTAGCTTTTCAAAAACATGTTAAAGGCTCCACGGTATCTTTAATTAGGTGGATACACAAACATCGTTTCTGTCCTAAGGAAAGCTCTGTGACGACGTTTTTATAAAGGCCACTAACAATTCTTGCCTCTGGGGCAAATGACAAGAGTTGCTTTCCAAAAGGATGAGAGGGCTGAGCAAGTCCAGGGAGGGCGCTGGACGGAGCCCTGCACTGCCTGCCGCGAGCGGCCCAGGCAGGGCCCACTGGGACAACCCTCGATCACACCCTCCATCACCGGCTGGAGCCACCTCCCATGTTACCAAAGGAAGCCCCAGGGCAAGAGGAGCTGTCTGCAGGGACGGCAAGTCTCCCTCCTTGTCCAGGCAGGCCTACTGACCACTACGCTCTGCTTCCTGCCGAGTGCCAGGCGAGGCTCAGCATCCTTCTCAACCCAGGGCTCCGGGTGGCCACTGCCACTCCCATTAGTAACGGCAGCCCCAGGCACCAGCACTCCTGTGACATCCAACAGGACAGCCCAGCCCTGCTTCTGACTCTGCCGTCCAGGGCCAGTTGCGAGTCCAGTTATGTGGAGAAGCCCATCAAAGACAGGACCCCTCAGGGGCCTCTGGAAACGACCCTCCTGACTCTGGGACCAGGGTGCTGGCGGGCGTGGCGGAGGGAGGAGAGGGCAGTGACCCCAGGAGTAAAGCTGGCAGGGGGCAGAGGTCACCCACGCGCAGTCCCCCTGAGTGACCGCGGCTCACCTGTCACTTTGGACACCATGAACGAGCTGGAGGGCTTGTATTTGCTGGAAGAGAGAAGGTCAGGTCAGGGAGCGGAACACGCCTCGGGCTCGTCCCGCGGCCGCCCAGCTCGGCCCTCCCAAGTTCCAGCTCTCAGAATGTTCTAGAGCAGGGCCAAGACTCCTCTGGGAACCCAGTGAGACCTACAGACTCTCAGACCACGCTTTTAAGATGTGAAGGTACATCCCAAACACCACAAAGGAGTTGGCGGTTATTATGCGATGACTGAATACTGTGCTTCTTCATTAATGCACAGCCGAGTAGGGTCAGGGATGGACACTCTGGTGCCCGTCCTCCCAGGGTCACCACTGGAGGGACAGTGCTTCAGACGTCTGCGGTGACTGGTTCCACCAGCAGGGACGTCACCTCCCAGGGGTGCTGCATGGAGGCTGTGCCCAACATCAGGAAGGACACGCTCCACTGCAGGTGGGCGCCGGTGGGCGGGCGCTGTGATTCACCCCGCCAGGTGGGTGGCAGGCCTGCCCAGCCCAGGCAGGAGCCAGGGGCACCCTCGGAACAGGAGAGGCTGTTTGAAGGAGCCCCGGGCACACAGTTACCTCAAGGACTCCACGCCGTGTTTCTGAGACTTGACGAAGAAGGGTGCCTGCCCGTTCCTGGTGATGTCCACCAGGCCCCCTTTGTCGTCCAGGACTCCGGCGTGCAGGGCGGCCCGGCATACGCTGGACGACTGGAGGGGGTGGGAGGAGGCCACAGGTACAGTCTGAATTAGTCTTTGTTAGAAATGCCCAGGAGGTTTGTCCTTAAACCCCTGGAAGCCAATTCGCCGGCCCAGGCTCTCCCCACCCCGACCGTCCCCTCTCCATAACCAGGTCTTTGTTCCCGGGCTGGCTTATCTGCAAGACCCCATCCGAGTCGCTTTACCAGCTCAGGACGGTGACAAGAGCCCTTTCTCCCCACTCAGCGGAGCATGCTGACTCTGGGTCTGACGCGGAGACGGCCCGTGAGGACCAGCCCCCGTCCCCACAGGTGGCTCTGCAGGCTGGGAGCCCCCCAGCCCCGGTCAGCTCCAGACCCTCCAGGTGTGACCCAGGGGTGGAAAGGAAGCCCTCTGCTATGAAGCCACCACCTCTTTAAAAACACACGGCAGCGTCCAGCCGAACGCCCACAGCAACGCGGACCACACTTACACTCTCATAGAACACGGACCCGAAGACCTTCGCCTTGTGGCTCAGGCAGCCTCCTGGGCACTGGTACCTGAAGGAAGAAATGGCGTTCAGAGGGCGCGTCGCCGATGAGGCCGCCTACCGCCTGAGTGCGCTTCCTTCAAGAGCCCATTATCACATCTAGAGGCGCCGCGCCCAGGGAGACCCCGCGGCTCTCACAGTTCACCAGGGCCCGGCGGGCTCACAGTCACACACTGTGGTCTTGATGGCGATCACACACTCAGGGAGACACAGGGGAAAGACCAGAAGCCCTGATTGTCCCCCGGGACGTGCAGGTGATGAGGGCCGTTTTCTGACTGTCACTCACCAGGGCATTTGGTCAGGGGAACTCAGAGAAGCTGCTCTGTTCGTGACCCCCAGACCCACCCAGAGACTCCGGGCGCGGGGCCACGCCTGTGACCCCAGCACCCCAGAGGCTGAGGCAGGGGCATGCCGGTTTGGGGCCAGCCTGGGCCACTTAAGGAGACCCTGTCTCAGAAAAAGCGGGGAGGGGGCCCAGGACGTGTAGCTCAGCGGTGGACCCTGCCTCGCCCGGGAGGCCTGGGTCCTTCCTGGGACCACACAAGCACAGTACGCCCCCACGTCCACTCCATGGCCCCGGCATTTCCCTCCAAGTCCACATCCCAAGCAACAAGTCCCACGGTCAGCCCCACACCCAGGCCAGCTGTCACCATGGAGACGGGGAGAAGCCGCAGGTGACCTGAAATGGCCCAACACGGTTGTGTAGCCGAATGCCAGCGTGTCCTGCAGCCACCCACAAGGGAGTGTTTGAGGGATATTTCTGGACTTTGGAACATTCTGAGGGTCCCTGGGACGCAGCCGCTCCTGCTGACCACGTGCTGCCAGGAAGCTGCATGGAAAGTCCTGCTGGGCTCCGGCTGCCCTGCCCTCAGCACAGAGAGGTGGACGGGGCCTGACAAACACCTGGGCCGGCGAGACCTCCTGTTTCTCACCTGGACGACTCGTCGGCCGGGCCGTGTGACCTCTGGCCTGTCTGCAGCTGGGCCGTGCTCGTTAACCAACAGCCCAACCACCTGCAAATCGGACACCTGCTGGGGTGTCCCGCCTGCTGGAGTGTCCCGCCTTGACCGGCTGAACAGACACGGACATGGAGGGAGACCCATGGATAGAGGGAGCGCCACGGACACGGAGAAGCCTCGAGTGCCCTTGGGTTCTGTGAAGCCACCTCATTCCCACCGCACCCCCCCCCCCCCCCCCGCTGCGTTAGAAAGTCTGCCAAGTCGCGTTCCCAGCTGAGTGACCAAGCCTCCCGATGGTCCTGGGTCTCCCAGGACCTTTCCTACTAAAACCAGGAAAAGTCCCTGGCAAACTGGGACCCGCTGATCAGCTGCTCTGGGGCCAGGAACCCACTCATTTCCCAGGGGCGTGGCAGACAGTGTCCCGGTGAAGGGCTTCACTCTGTGGTCGGCGTCAGGGCCACCGAGGTCACTCTTGTGTTCTCAAGTCCCCTGTGCTTGGCCCCCGCCCCAGCCTGGCACTTACCCCCTTTCAGCTAAGACTGAGCGGACCTCTGCAGGCCCTAAGCGCCTTATCCGCGTGCAGCTGGAAGACCCTCCTGGTCCTGGCTCCAGAGGGTCACGGTCGGGGTGGCCCACCAGGCTCTTGGGTTGGAGGACAAGCGAGCCATTTCGGGTTCACAACACCAGCCGCAGGTCAGAATTTCCCAGGGAGCTGGTGAAATGCTCTGGGAACCCAAAGCCCTGGAGAGGCCGAGCCCTCTCAGGCAAAGTCAGCGTCACGAGCAGCGGCCTCTGGGACGAGTCCCTTCTGAAAGTCCCCTGGGAGATCCTGGTGGTGCGGGTGCCAGGTGCCTCTGGCAGGGACAGCTTGTTACATCCTTCGACACTGAGAGCTGGCCCTAACACGGCCTGGAAACCTGGGCACGGAGCACACTCGTCCCTCAGGGACCGCACCGGCTCACGCCGCCTTCGCCCTCTTGACAGCCGCTTTGCCTGCTCACCGCCATCTGCTGTCCCCAGGCTGCATGGGGGTCTCAGGGCTGACCCCAGGATGCAGCTCCTGGTGTGCAGGGTGTGAGCCCCCCATCCTGAGACCCTCGAAGGGAGCAAACACCTGGGCGGGAGACCCAGCTCCGTCACCCCCACGTGCCGCTCTCACCTGGGGTGGTGTCACCCCTCAGGGACATTTGCAGTCCCTGGAGACATTTGGTGATCACCCCTTGGGCAGCTTGCTACTGGCACTTGCTGGGTAGAGGCCAGGGAACTGTCGGCCGGCCCCAGGAAGACCAAGCCGGCCCCAGTGCCAGGAGAGTGCAGCCCGGGCCCTGCCTGTGTCGACAGGAACAGCCCCGGGAGCCAAGCTCTCGGGCACTGGGGGAAGGCAGAGAAAAGGCGGGGTGCCGTGGCCAGGGCGCGCCTGACCCGGGCCTGCTCCTGGCTCGCTGGGCCCAGAGCCGTAGGGAATTGGGCGTGGAGTGAGGTGTCCCCAGAGCACCCGCGTCCAGGCAGGGGTGGAAGGAGGGGAAATGGCAGGACTGAGAGCTGGGACCTGTCAGCCCACCCAGTGGGACTGGACTCTCTGGACGGTCACTGTGAGCAGGCAGGCGTGGCTGAGACGGTGGTCACTGGGGTGGGCCCTGGAGGGGCGCAGCTGCTCTGCAGCCCATTCCCTTCCCTGCTTGTGGCTGCCCGGGATGGACGGCGCTCCTCCCCCACGCCCTTCTCGGACCCCAAGCGATGGGGAGGCTGACCGTGGACTGACCCTCTGACACTGTGAGCCACCACCCACGGCTCCTCCTCTGAGCTGTTCTTGTCAGGCATGTGGTCACAGTGACTCCAAGCTGACCAACAGCCCGTGTCCACGAGTTTCCACGCACCCGGCCCAGGGGCTCCGAGGGGCAGGTCAGCCAGACTCACCTGTTGCACGTAGACCCCTTGCACTTGTCCTTCATCTTGGTGTCACAGCGGATGACCTGGGCTAGGAGAGAAACGGGGAGGTATCCGTCACAGCAAGAAGCCAGGAGGGTGAGTGCGAGCTAGAAGGCCTCCCGCAGGTCATTCTGGAACATTCTGGAGCCAAGCCATACAAGAGAAGAGCAATGCCTGGCAGCTGTGACCTCACAGGGGCTCAGTCCCTTGTCACTGTGGTGTGACCCTGGGTGCCGCTCACTCTCTGAGATCCCATTCCACATGGGGATAATTATGGCACCCACTTGAAAGGCCCTGTGAGCACTAAAGGGTGAGCAGGTGTGGTCCGGAAGCAGCCTGGGACCACTGGTGCCCCGCAGCCCCGCCAGGTTCTGGCGGCAGGACCCACGAGGACAGGGTCCTTGTCCCAGCCCAGGTGCCGGACATGGCCGCCTCCCCATGGTCAAGGGAGCTGTGCCGAGCTCCCGTGGCGTGGTTTACAGGGACGCGTCAGGGTCCAGAGTGGGGTCGCTGGAGAGGCCCTGGCCATATCATGATTCCATATGATTAAAACTGCCACCACTTCAGAGAGACAAGGGACCAGCGTCCTGGTCAAAATGAGCTGCAGAAGAGTCACCTGCCGGGAGAGGCTTGAAGGCAGGGGAGGAGAGAAGATGGACGGGGCCAGGAGGACAGAGGTGCTGAAAAGGCAGGAAGGGTCCCCAGGGCAAGCAGGGTGCAGGGTCAGGATGCCCTCACAGTGAGTCCAGCTCTGTGCTTCTTGGTCCTTGGGGGGAACGAGCCACAGCACTCACCCGGGCCATCCCGGCCGAGGAAGTGCCCGGCCCTCAGCCAGGCTGCCCCTGGGGGCCAAGCTCCAGCCAAGCCCAAAGCTCCAGGGTGCTCAGCCATCAGAGGCAAGAGGTGAGCAGGGGACACTGCTGGGCTTCCTGGTCCTGGGAGAAGCACTTGGCCTCCCGCCCATCAGGGATACTGGGGGCGCTTCATGGTGGTCTAGAGTGGGGACACTGGACGGTCCCATCACAGCCAGTAACCCCTAGGACTGCCCTGCGCTGGGCATGGTCTCCCCACTCCACGGAGGAGCCCAGAGCCAGAAAAAGCAAAGGGTCACCTGGCCCAGAGCTGGAACCCTGCAAAGGGGTGGCGGGAGGTGCCCGAGCCCCTGGACGTGGTGCCCGAGCCCCTGGACGTGGTAGGGGCTGCATTCCCGTTGACAGGCCAGCTGCCCCAGGGGGGACCTACCTCGTCCAGGTCTCCTAGGAAGGACCTGGGGAGCGGTCTACTCTGGCCAGCCGGGCACCGCTTTCTGCCGCCTGCCCCCTGCGGGCCCCGCCCAGCTCCCCTCAGGTCACCCGGTGGCTTGGTGAGCAGGAGGCGGGGACCAGGACTCACTCATGTATTTGACCGCGGGGGTCTTCTTGGGCTTCGTGGGTCTGACCACCCTGGGCTGGACCCAGACGTGCTTCTCTTCGGGGACGGGGGCCGTTTCCACCTCGTTCATGTCGTCCGTCTCGGGCTTCTGGCCGTAGGTCTCCTCTGGGCGGGGGCGAGGGGGACAGCACACACTGGGAGTCAGCAAAAGGACTTGGGGGGGCAACTTGTTGGGGGGTCAGTGCCTCAGAAGTCATTTCGGCAGCAGAGAGAAGGTTCCATCGGGGACAGACCCAGCGGCCGGCACCCACCAGCCAGGAGCTGGCTCTTCCCACCACGATTGCCATGGACCCAAGGGCAGGGAGGACGCCTGTCCAACCAGAGCTGCCGTCCATCTGCCGCCCACGACAGCTGTCCGAGAAGGCAGCTTCAAGGAGCTTCCGGGTCACTGACCCAAAGCCCTCGCCTTCCCCGAGGCCCCTCTGCCCTTTCATTGGGGGAGGGGTCACAGACCCAGGTGGATGCTCTGGGACCCCAGCTGCACCTCCGGCCAGCCACCTGTGCCCGCTGTGCCCTGGGGAGTGACTGTGTCACGGCTTCGGGCTCATCACCCACGACCGTCCAAAACCTGACTCTGCTATCCGGTCCCAATCCTCCCCACAAGGGCATGTGTGTCACATTTCTCCAACCACGACCCCCAAGTTTTAAACAAGTTGCACTTCTTAAATATCGGTCCGCTTTCATTTTCGTCATGATGGACAGTCCTGGGCTGCTGGCCCACCAGGACACCAAGCTATGTCCAGCCAAAGCCAAGAAGTGAGAGCCAACCTGTGGCCCGGGACCTCATCAAGGGTGAGCAGACGTGCGGCTCTGCCAGGGGCCCCTCTCCTCCGCCATCCACAGCCTGCACCTCCTGTCCTCCGAGACTTGGGGTCCCCTGCCTCCCAAGCTCCTCAAGTGAAAGGGACAATACAGACGCTCCTCAGCTTACAAGGTGGTCACCCCCGAGAAGTACTTAAAACACGAACTGCCACGGCCCAGCATGGAGAGCGCTGGCCAACGTCTCGGCCTGGAGAAGACCAAGACGCAGAGTTCTAAGTCGGGTTTCCACCGAGCACATGCGGCTTCCAGCAAGGTCCAGAGGCCGCCAGTCCAGCCACCCCGTCAGAGGCCTTCGCCGGGTGTTGGGTGAGAGGACTGACGGAGCAGTGAAGCCCCTCGCAGGCCTCCTGCCTTCCAACCCACGAGCTCTCTGCCAGAGGGCAGAGCAGGGGTTTCTGTGCACACAATCCAAAGGTCCGGCAGCTGAGCACCCTCAAGCGCCGTTCCAGGCCCGGCCTCCATGCTGTTCCTGGCTAACTCACTGCCCACCACCCCACCCAGCCAGCACTCCAGAGGAGCATGGGTGGGGGAGCCAGGAGGAAAGGGGGGCCCCATCCTTTCTTATGCCCAGGCCACGCTAACCAGCCCCCGTACTAGGAGCCACCGGACAGAGCTCACCTCGGAAGGACTGTCACCCAAAACAAAAGGTGGCCTGGCCACCCAGTCAAGGACACCCAAGGAAGGGACCGCCGGGCGCCCGTGCAGGGCGCTGGAGGAGCAGCTCCGCAGACACGGCTGGCGAACACGCCCGGCCCACGGCCCCTCCTGTGCCCTGCGCCCGTCAATGTGGCTGTTCAGGCTGCCGTCTCCTGAGGCCAGAGCCGCTCGGCAGTGAGCTGGGTGTCTTCCACTGGCTTCGGGATTTTACACCTCATAATCGTGGCTGTATTTAGCAGGATATGGCCTGGTGAGGCGCCCAGGGCGTTGGAGGGTGCCCATTGCAGGGCTGGGCAGACAGGTCCTCAAGGGGCTGCCCCCCGGGCAGCTGCAGCTGGGCACATCCCAATTAGGATCCCTGTGAGGACCCACCTGGGGCTGGGGAAATTCCTGTCCCGTCCACCTCAAGGTCACGTCCCAAGGTCGCGCTCCAGGCTGGGAGTCCTGGGGCCCAGAGCGTCACTTACATCCCTTGTAGACTCTGCCTGGCCCCGCGGTTACAACGGAGCACAGAGCTCACGTGACCCCGGGCAGCGTGGGTCCCGGCATCCCCCCACTTCCCCTCGTTCCCTTAGAGACCCCATCAGCCCCACCACAGGAGGCTGGGCTCAGAGAGGGGAAGCGACCTTCCCAAGCTCATACAGCTGGAAAGTGTCCAGCAGGCATCCAGCTCCGCTCCCTGACCTCCAGTCCCACCCGGGGGGCTGGAGGGAAGCCAGCTTCTCTTCTCTCTCCTTATCCTTAAGCCCCCGTATCTCCATTACGGGTCAGGGCCCTGCCCGGCACCTGCGACGCGCACTTATTAAGTAGCTTATGCGGGTAAGCGGCTCTCGGGGACTGTGCCTGGCTGGCCGAGGAGACGGGGAGGCCTGCCAAGAGGAGTTGGGCGTTTTCCACCAAAAATAAAGAAACGTGTACACGGGGCATCGTTTCGTGGGTAAACTGGCATCTGAGGTCTCTGTGTGCGTCTGTCCTTTGAAAGTGAGTCTCTGTGGAAACTGGGGGCATATTTAACCCAAAACCACGCAGGACACACAGGCCACGTGCCCCAGGGCCTGAGTGCCCGGCAGGTCCAGCAGGGCAGGGTCACGGGGAGCTGGGGTCATGAGCACATGGGGCAGGTGCACTGCGGCTCCCAGCAGCAGGCCACCCCAGCCGTTTCTCAGGAACAGCCAGGGGCTGGCGGGAGGGGGTCCCTCCTCCCCACAGGGAACAGTCAGCTGTACACAGCTGCTGGGCAGCAGAGTGCCCGGGTCCCTGCAGCCTCCCTCTCACCCTCCTCTCCTCCCCGCCAGAGCCCTGACCGGCCCCGGGTCTCCCTGCCAAGAGGGCTACTCCCGCCTGCCACCTCCCCTGACGCAGAGCCACCTGTTCTCCTGCACGGCCCACGGTCACTGCTGACGGGGCCGCACGAGCCTCGGCAGCCAGGGCCCATTTGGCCCTTCCTGGGACATGGCCCTGGAAGCCCAGGGAGGGGCAGGGACGGCAGTGGGTGGCCACGCACAGCAACAGAGGGTGTGGGGACACGGCAGGCCCCGCCGACGGGCACGGGAACAGCGGAAGGGCTGGGCCTTGGTGCTCCAGCTTCGGCCGCGGGAGGAGAGAGTTTCGGGGGCGAGCAGGACCCCCAGGTGGGGCGCTGGGGCCTGGAGTAGGGTCTGGTTCCCTGCTTGGTGTCAAGCCGTCCCTGTCACTCGGGGCTGTCCCCTGCTCCTACCTCGGTAGCACAGGTTGTTTCTGCAGCTGCCTCCGTAGCTGGGCGGGCACTCGGAGCAGGGCCGGCCGCTCTTGTAGGGGGCTTCTCCGATCCAGTTCCCCCTGGAGGAGACCAGGAACACCGTCAGGAGGGCCTCGGGGCCTGGAGGTGAGACTGTCCCAGACCCCCCGGGGACCCCGAACACAGTCCCACCAAGTTGGGGGGGAGGGTGTGTGCCAGGGACAGGCAGCCACCCAGGTCCTCCAGGGCCGACTAGAGAATTCCGAAACCCCACAGAACCCTTCCACCCGGCACCTGGTCCTGCCTCCTCAGCCCTGAGTGAAGCCTGGGCCCCGGGTGGACACCAGGCCTCCAGCAGAGGGACCCACCCCCCTCGGCTCCTGAGAGTGGGCTGTGGTGAGGCCTCAGCAGGCGGCCAGTCGGAAGCCCCAGGGCTGCTCAGGAGGGTTGGTAAACCAGAAGCCCGCCCAGGCTCTCCTCCCACAGCGTTCCAGGGAGGTGGGGGCCTGCTGTACTGGCCAGAGGACCAACTGCGGAAACAGCTCTGTTGAGCCCGTGCCCCTCTGTGTCCTTGAACCTGGGGGGGGGTGGCGGAGGGGTGGCAGGGGAGGGGGGCTCCACGGCTGGGGGAGGCTGGGTGCTGCCTCCGTCCTCTTCACGCATGAGGCCACCACAGCATGAACCTGTACCACTCCTGAGCCCACCCTTTCGGCCAGCGTCCACCCTGGTGCCGGGGACAGTGCCCGGCCCAGCCCAGGGTCTTGGGCTCTCTCCTTAGGACAGAAGCCGTGGACAGAGCTGCCCCTCACATGGCCACAGTAGGCACACACACCACGGGTGCCTCTCACAGAGGCGATGCCCGGCAGAAGGTGCTGGACACGCAGAGCCCACACACAGCCCCTGCTGCGGGGTCCCAACCAGACTCTGTGGCTCTGTCACCAACGCGGGTGCTGCTGGGACAGCAGGTGTGTGTGAGCACAAGTGTGTGTGTGGGTGTAAGTGGACATGTCCACGCTCGACCCCAGGATCCGTGCATTGACGCCCTACACCCGTGTGGCCTGCATCCGGAGATGGGCTGCTCAGGAGGGAAGGACGCTGCCGAGGCCATCGGGTGGGTCCTGGTGCACCCGTGACTGTCCTTCCAGAGACAGCCAGGGGGCTCACGCCCTCGCTGCCCGGGAGTACCCGCCAGGAGGCGGCCTGGCCAGAACCCTGCGGGGCCAGGGCTTGACCTGCAGCCCCTGGGTCCCAGCAGGGAGCGAGGAGCCCGCGGTGGAGCTGCCCCTGGCCACAGGCTCCTCGGGCAGCTCGTCCTGCACGTGGCTCCCCGAGCAAGGCGGGTGCTGAGGGGCCTGCGTTCTGACTGCACCTTCAGGGTGTGTTTCACATAAAGAAGAGTCAACCCAGTGGCCCCTCCCCGGGGGCAGTGACGGTGCTCCGTGGGCTCCGGGGCCTCCTAACGGTGACGTCACACTGGCTTCCTCCCGGCCTCGGTGATTCCCCATCTCCTACCTCCCAGGGCCACTCTCGACCCAACCCAAGCAGATGAGGTCATTCCCGTCTCATTCAGTCACTGGGCAAATATGCCGTGAGGGCCCCTCTGCAGCATGCCCTGCGAGGACAGCGGCCAGCGGAGTGACCGGCAGGCAGACCGCGGGCTCACACGGGGACAGAAGCTCCAGGGTCAGCACATATTTGTGCAGTGAGCCACGGGGTGAATGAATCAGGGCTGAGTGACACGAGGACAGGTCCCCCGAGGAGGGGCCCCACTGACGTCCTGTGGTCCCTTGGTGAGGACAACAGAACGAGGACGGCAAGTCGGGTCCAGTGTGAAGCTGGGCTTCCTCGGGTGCCGTCTGGGCACACCTTCAGAGAATGGCAGCAACGGCACCTGGCAGACCCTCTGGCCGCCCAGACCACAGCCACTCCTGCCTCTGTGTGCTGCGGTGGCCCCAGGACATGACTTGGGCAGCCACCAGGGCAACCTCCTTGACCAATGCCAACCGGGAACCCCCTGCCCCTTGTCTCTGATTGGTCTAGTTCTGGAGAAGTGCCCAGGGGAGCCCTCTCCTACCATCCTACTTCCTTCTGCTTGGGAAGACAGGATGCAGGTGGTCTGCAGCCACCTTGGGGTCACAAGGCAAGGAAGGCACAGACTGAAAGGGCTAGAGTCCCCCCGACACTGCTGAGCTGCTAAGATGACCCTAACCCACTCCTAGACCCTCACCCCACTCCTAGACCCTCACTACGAGAAACAGCTGAGAGCCTTCGCTGGCGAAGCCAGTGGTAGTGGGGACCCAGCCGGGACCCGCGGCGGACGCTCACTTTGGAGAGTAGTTGCAGACGAGGTAGACGGCGTTCTCCCAGATGTCGCCCCACACGTTCATCCTCCGGCAGGTGTTGACGGCACAGCCGATCTTGGTGGTGGTGGCCCAGACCATCTGCAAAGGCAGAGCAGCGTCACGGCCCAGGCACAAGGCGCGCCTCCTGGGCTTGGGGAGGAGCTGGCCGTGGAGAGAGAGAGGCCAGGGTCTCCCTGACCCCCGGGCGCAGAGCTCTTTAAAAACAAATAAAAGAGGAAAAAGCCCCACTATTCACACGTAGTGAAAATCCCCAGCAACGTGCAACAGCCTCAGAAGCTCCGGGTGCTGGCCCGGTCCTGGCCTTACTGTGAGCTGGGGACAAAGAGCTCAGTCCCCCAGCGGCACTCGGAGTGGCGCCACTGAGGGAGCTCTGAGGCGGTGACAGCTCAGAGATGCTCCAGCTCTGGCCTCAGCCCCAGAGGGACGGGGAAGCCTGGGTCTGGAGTGCGGGCGGAGGTGGTGGCCGTCCCGAGTTACCTGCGTGTAGTGGGTGCACATGGCCCCCGAGCACCTCTCGGGGCACCAGGGGTTGCACTCGTGGGGGTAGGGGTAGGTGTAGTCCTTCACCTCGTCGTACCAGGACTGCACGTGGAAGCCCGGAGAGCGGTACCTGCGGGCAGAGAGGGCGGACCCAGAGCTGGAGCACTGCCACCGGAGGACGCTGGCGGGGGCGGCTTTGAAGGTGGCCCCTGTGTGTGCCGGAGACCCTTCTCTGGCCCCGCGGGTCCCTCTGATGTCCACTGTGCATTATTTTCACAGACACTAGGGACCGCACACGCCGCCCACGAGCCCCACACTTCAGATTCTATGGCTTAAGGAAGACGGGATTTCAGACCTGAGACCACTTAGAAGGAAGACCTAAGGCGGCCACCCTCAGACGGGACACCACTGGGCAGAGGAGTCTGAAAGTGGGGACCTTCCCAGCTACGGGGGACCGGGCAGAGGGGTCCCTGCTGCCCCTCAGGACCTGGCTGCAGGGTGCCCGAGGACTCGGGGCAGAAGCTCACTGGACAGACGCATCCAGGCATGTGGGCCTCCCAGGTGGGAGGGAGGGCGAAGGCGGGAAGCCCGTGGTCTAGGGCCGCACCCTCACGGATCCTCCTGCACCCCACGGGGAGGGCCAGGCACCACCTGTCCCCAGGCTGTCCTCCCCGGGGAACTGGCTCTGTGGCCGCTGCCCACCCACCAGCTTGGCCCTGTTCTCTTTTGCTTTGTTTTAACCAGGAAAGAAAACTGGATGCAAATCCATGGTCATCGTCACCAGCAAGCGTAAACACAGTGGTTTCAATAAGGAGGAAAAAGCTCCGGGGGAGTGGCCATCTGTCAGGGCCATGCGGTCAGCGAGGCAGTTGAGGTCTTGTAACAATTACTGCTTGTACCCAGAGCCAAGGGTCGCGGTCAGCCAGGGCCCAGGAACAGCCTCTCCCGTCTTGTCCTGGGGCCAGCTCGGGGACATTCAGGCTCACAGGAGGGAGCCTCGAACACAAGGTTCTTCATGTCCACCTCTCGCAGGCCGAGGACACGTGTGCAGTCATGCTGGGCGGTTTGGAGGGGGACGCTCGGCCAGCACAGGGCCCCAGGCTGAGCAGCCCTTGGGGAAACAAGTGAGGGAGGTGCGTGGAGAAGCCCTGGGCCCCTGACCATCAACCCCGCTCCTCGGTGGCCCCAGAGCTGACGCAGGGGAGCCCCAAAACCAAACCCAAGACAAAGCTGTAAGAGCAAAGGTGAGGTGCTGCCGTGAGCTGCGGCCTCGCCAGGCAGGACCCGGGGCCCGAGAGGTGAAGCAGGAGCGGGGGGGAAGGACGCACACCCCGGGCTCCAGGTGCAGCCAGGGAACGCGGCTCAGCACCCGCAGGCGCCACGGAGGGGCCAGAGACCAAGGGTGGATTTCAGGTCTCCCGCCTCAGACCATCCGTGGGGCCAGCAGAAGGCCGCGCTCACAGAAAGCAGCGTCCACTGAAGGAAGCGCTCCTTCTCCCACCACGCACCCCCGGGGCCGTCCTGAGTGCCCAGGTTTGTCACCGACCTAGAGGACAGCATGCTGCCCATGGCCACAGGAAAGGCCAGGCCACGAAGTGGTTCTGTTCAAAGTGACAGCGAGCCCTGACCTTTGTTGGACAGGCCATCTCCATCCCAGCCTGGCTTTTCAATGACCAGGGCAGGAAGGAAGCAGACCCGGGCCCTGGAGAGTGGCCGGTGTGCCCGAGAGAACTGGGGACTCAGGGCCAAGCTGGTCGAGTCTCTGCTGGTCACCAACACCCGTCCAGCCTGTGGTCAAAGGACATCTTCCCTCTCCCTCCCTCCCTCTCCCCACTCTGGGCTGAATTCGAGGACGGGCAGTAGTGGGCACCTGCAGTGGTGGCAGGAGGTAGGGGGACCGTGGCAGCCTGGGGGACCCACAGCACTCACCGGCCCCAGTGCACGGCCAGGTTCTGCCCGATGGACACCAGCAGGTTGGCGGGGCCATGCTCCCAGAGGCACTCCTCCGCCCAGGCGGCCGCTGACCTCTCGAGCTCTTCGTCCCAGGTCTGCAGGGAGAGGACAGGAGGGGGTCAGGGCAGGGAGGGGAGTGGCCGGGCTCCCTGCAGGCCGGCTGGTTCCAGGACACCGCAGGAAGGGCTCCAGGCTCTGTGACACTGGGCTCCTAAATCAGCCCCTGGCAGGTGGCAGGTGGCAGGTGGCTGGACCCCGGGCTCCCTGCCCAGCCGCTACCCTGCTGCGACCTGGGGAAGCCCCTCCCCTGGGCTGGCCTTGGGTCTGAAATGGGACAGGTGCTGAGGCCACTCCAGCAGGCTGGGGAAGGGCCTCCCTGGGTCAGGGTGTGCCGGGGGCCTGGCCTTGGGCTTTATCTGCACCCTCCTTGTGGTCCAGTGAGGACACTGACCTCGACACTCTAATGACCAATTTACAGGATAGAAAACCAAGGTGCAGAGAAGCATGGCCACCCACCGGGGTCCCACCGGGGTCAGGCCTCTGGCCTGCAGGGGCCTGGAGCCTGCTCTCTCCACTGGTGCCATGGTGACCGAGGCTCTTCCGGCCTGGAGTCTGAATCACAGGACACGCATGTGGACAAGGCCCTGGCTCGGGATGGGCCCTGGTTAAGGATGGGTCCTGGCTCAGGATGGGCCCTGGCTCAGGATGGGCCCTGGCTCAGGATGGGCCCTGGTTAAGGATGGGTCCTGGCTCGGGATGGGTCCTGGCTTGGGATGGCCCTGGCTCAGGATGGGCCCTGGCTCAGGATGGGCCCTGGTTAAGGATGGGCCCTGGTTAAGGATGGGTCCTGGCTCAGGATGGGTCCTGGCTCAGGATGGGCCCTGGCTCAGGATGGGTCCTGGCTCAGGATGGGCCCTGGTTAAGGATGGGTCCTGGCTCAGGATGGGCCCTGGTTAAGGATAGGCCCTGGTTAAGGATGGGTCCTGGCTCAGGATGGGCCCTGGTTAAGGATGGGTCCTGGCTCGGGATGGGCCCTGGTTAAGGATGGGTCCTGGCTCGGGATGGGTCCTGGTTAAGGATGGGTCCTGGCTCGGGATGGGCCCTGGTTAAGGATGGGTCCTGGCTCGGGATGGGTCCTGGTTAAGGATGGGTCCTGGCTTGGGATGGGCCCTGGTTAAGGATGGGTCCTGGCTTGGGATGGGCCCTGGTTAAGGATGGGTCCTGGCTTGGGATTGGCCCTGGTTAAGGATGGGTCCTGGCTTGGGATGGGCCCTGGTTAAGGATGGGTCCTGGCTCGGGATGGGTCCTGGCTCAGGATGGCCCCAAGCGACCTGTGAACACAGGTGCGACTGTGCCCAGCCCGCGGTTCCATCTGCAACACGGGCCGCAGTACCCCCGGCCGAGGGCACAGCAGGGAGATGGAGGGAGGAGGTGCCCAGGGATGGGCGTGGCCATGTAAAAGCAATGGGGACTCCTGGGATTTTAGACTCTTGGTGGCTCTCATGGGGGACAGGGGACAGAAACACAGGACTACTGGGTGTCTGGATGGGACGGGGAGAGTGGCGGGCTACCTTAGGGGCCTGCACACAGTGCCCTGGAGAAGATGGCCAGGTGTGGCACGTTCACCCCCATCCTGAGGGAAATCAGCCAGGAAGGGCTTCTGAATCCTGTGCTGCCAGCCCCCCGCACAGCCCGACCTGGACAGGGGCCAGCTGGGGTCTGGGCCAAGGCACCCACACACAGGGGAGGCAGCCTGCCCACCCCTGGGCCACAGAGCAGAGGACGCCTTGGGAAGGCACATCAGGAGCGGGGCCAGGGCCCTGCCCTCCCGGCTCACCACGCGCCCGCAGCTGCTCGCCCACCGAGTGCCCGACAGGCTCCGGCTCTGGGGAGCAGAGACTGTGCTCTGGCTCTGGTCCCCCAACCCTGGCACACACCAGGCGCCCACTCAAGGCCAACCGGAGCCCTGGGGCCTGTTATTCCAGCTACAGGACCCCAGTGCCAGCTGCTGTGGAGCTGCCCTAGGCAGTGGCGGGCCTGCTCCCTCCCTGTCTGTCCTGCGTCCCTTTTGGCCAAGATAACTGAGACTGTCCTGTGGGGGGGGGCCAGGGTCCCGCCCCAGGCAGATGGTGCTGGCATCCTGGGCCACCCCCTTGCCACCTCCCATCTCAGAAGTGGACAGTGGGAAGCTGAGGCTCCTCTCTGGGTGACAGAACCCCACCTCAGTGTCCACCAGGCCCAGACCTGCCCCCAGTGCTGCAGAAGCCCCCAGGGCCTGTGCCCCCACAGCCAGAAGAGGGGCAGTCCGCAGCCCTGGGTGCCCTGGGCCACGGGGAGCCAGGCTGTGGGGCACGCAGTGCCTTCCACTGCAGGGAGGGGGCGCCAGCTCCCTCACCCGCCATCCCACCCCGACACCCTGCTTCGGCCCAGGCTGGGGTCTTTGATCCTGACCTCCGGGCTCATGGTCAACCCCCAATAAGCCCCCGCACAGGAGTCCTGTGTCGCCCGCCCCAGGGGCGCCAAACTAAGGCCCCCACACCAGGCTGGGTGGGAGCTCTGCCGAGCCCTGGCCTCGCTTGTGCCCAGGAGCGGGGGAGTGGAAGGACACTCCAGCAGGCTGGCCCAGGGCGACCGTGCTCCACGGCCCTGGGGGTCCTCAGCTCTCCACACCGGCACCGTCCCAGGGACACGTCACGCCCTGCCCACCCCACCCGAGGTCCAGCTCATGTGAGGGGCCGAGGGGACCTGGCACTGAGGACAGCAGGTGTTCACAGAGCCTGCCACACCTGGGTGTTCTTCCAACGTCCTGTGAGAAGGACGTGGCTGCCCATCTGGTAGGCCACCAAGATGGCAGCCGAGCCTCCCGTCGTTGGCGCCAGAGTCTGTGGCTGCCGCCCACGCTCACCATGTACTCCATGTTGGAGGCCGGGGGGTGCACCTGGCCCCGCAGCTTATTGTGCAGCATGAGGATCTCCTCCCGGTCTGTCCTGGGGATGGCCCTCCGGGCGCGGGAGTGCGGCTCCGCCTGCTGGTATCTGCTGAGCAGGCTCTCCAGCTGCGTGGCGTTGGGCAGGAAGAAGCCTTGGGCTCCGCAGAGCAGCAGCGCCAGCCCCAGGGCGGCGAGGCCACTCGCGACACCACTCATGGTTCTGCCCTGCAGCAGCAACTTGGTGACAGGGCAGCCTGGGCCTGGTGCAGAGCTGGTGTGGTGCCCTGGAGGAAGCAGAGGGGGGTAGGAGCCGGTCAGCGCTGGGCAGCCGGCTCGGGCGGCGCGTGCAGCAGCATGAGCCTCTCCTGCTGGCAGACGCGGACAGGAGGCTCAGGGAGGGCAACCAGCCTGCCCGCTGATAGGCAGTGGAGGAGCCGGGACCCAGCCCAGAGCTTCCAGCAGGACGCGCGCCTGGACTCCCCACAGGACGGCCCGGGCAGTTTCTCTGGGACCCAAGTTCTCTGTCACCGTGTTTTCTGACCCACATCAACATTTCCATCCACTGGGGACCTGCGTGGGCCTAAGGTTCGAATCAAGCTCTGACTCTGCCCTCAGAGGGACCTGCAGAGTCATGTCACATCACCAAGGGACACTCCAGGAGCAGCCACTCCCCAGCAGCCTGGGTTTAGCACAGAGTGGGCAGACCTCAGGAGGCCCCTTAGGCCCAAGGGTCCTGCCTCCCGCTGGCTCCCGCTGGCTCCACCATGGCTTGGCCACACACGGTGACAGGTGCCCCAAGCCCGGCAAGGACTTGGCCACAGGCTGCAAAGTGACCTTTACCTGCTGACTTGGTCCTCAGGAAAAGCAGCAGTGGAGAGAGGGCAGGACCATCAAGGGACTCTACCCACCTGTCCTTGTCCCTGCGGGGCAGACCCACAGCTGCCGCTCCAATGTGCCCTCAAAGGTCCATGTGCCGGGAACCCTGTCCCCCATTGGCTCATGGTGGCGGTGGAGTGGAGCTTAGGCCTGGAGGAGATCATGAGGTGGCCTCCTTGATGGCCTTAGGGGCTTTACAAGGGGAAGAGACACCTGAGCGACCCCCTTGCTCTGTCACCCAGTGACAGACAACATGGCCCTCTCTGTGCCATGTCCTGGTGCAGCCTGAGGCCCTGGCCAGATCCTCACAGGCTCCTGGACGTCCAGCCTCCAGAACCATCAGCTGAATCAACTTCCGGCCTTTACAGGTCACCTGGCCTGGGACATTCTGTGGGAGCAACAGAAACGGGCTTCCAAGGACCTGCAGCCCCCAGGCAGGCCGCCTCCTCCGCCGAGCGAGCGATTCATGCGGGTAACTAACCAACCGCCACTTCAGGACAGTCACCAGTCACGGCCACCTCCAGACAGGTCCGGGTCAATCCTCCAGGTCTCTCCGTTGCTCGGGCAGCAGCGAGGCCGAGAGGACAGGCTTCCAGACCCTCTGGGCCCACGGGGTGCTGTGTCCCCAAGAGTGCTCCTGCCAGCCAGCACACGCTGAGCCCCAGGTCCCCTCGGGGGATGCACCCCCTCAGAGTCCCAGGGTGCCCGCTGCTTATTAAAGACACTGGACGTGTCCCGAACTTTTGCTACCCTGTCCCTCACATCAGAGTCAGAATGTCCTTGACAATTTGCTGTACCATCTGGTTCTTCCAGAAAACCCATCATAAGCATCTATCCAGGTGGGTCATTAATGTCATTTCAAACACTGTGACAACCCAGGAGGCCCATGTATTAGGGCCCACTTACCATGAGAAGGCAGAGGCCTCTGGTGGCAGCAAGGCCTGCCCAAGTCCACCCTGGTCAGCCTCCGGCAGGGAGGCTCTGTGGACCTGGAACTTCCCAGTAGGCCCCATGGCCCTGTCCCCTGGCAGCCCACAGTCTCCCTCCATGAAGGACCATGCTACCCACTGGAGAGGCAAGAGAGGACGCAGAGTGCAAGGTTACTCCCAGGGAGTCCGTGGCCACCTAGTGGACTGCACCCAGCACTTGTGCTAGGCCTGAGCAGGGAGAGGACTTGGTCCCTGGCCACCAGGAGCTCAGGCTGGGCTGGGGAGGGAAGCGAGATGGGCATCCCAGGACCTGAGCCCTTGGCACCAGAGGGCACCCTGGGGGCCAGCGAGCTGTGGGAACGCGGCCGTTCCCATCTTCAGCCCTGGAAGCCCTCCAGGGCCTGGAGAGCAAAAATAGCCTGCGCCCAGGGAGAGGCTCCGCGCTCAGTAGTGCTGGACAGGCTGCCCTCCTCCTCCAGGGGCGACCTCCTGGGGCGGAGCCAGGACGCTGGGAGGACCTCTGCACGCCGGCTGGCCTGGGGGAATCCAAGCCTGGGGAGTTCTCCCGTCCGCCTCTCGCGGTTGGTCCCACGACCATATATGCACAATTCCAGCTGCAGGCCAGGGGCCACGCCTACCCGCTGAGGAACACTGACGCTGGCTCGGGGAGGATGTGGGGGACGGGAGCCGGCACCGCTGGGGTCCACCCCGCGTCACACCACGCACAATCTGCTCTGCTCTGTGCTCCGGGAGTGGGAGGCGCAGGGCCCCAAAAGCACGCAGCATAAAGCCTCACGTGGCTCCACTCTGCCCAACCAGAGGAGGACCTGGTCTGATTTCAGTAGGTCCGACTCTGGAGCTGTCGGCAGGGCGAGTCGGGTGGGGGGGCTATGATGCGGTGGAGCAATATGCAGCCAGCAAAAGGAACGACTACACCCTGGCATTAATAAAAGAAAGTGCAACAGGCGGTTCACCAAGCAGCAGTAGAACATTATGCCTATGATGCCATTTGTGTTAATTTTAAAATAGGTGCTGGGCACGTAGCTCAGAGGCAGAGTGCTTGCCTAACACTCAGGAGGCCCTGGGTTCAATCCCTAGCACAGCAAAAAAACAAAAACCCACTGTGTCTACGCATATACCAAATTCTGTGTGATTTATGGATATATTACATATACACATTTGTGTGTCTGTATATGTATGCATGTGGGGTGTGCGTGTGTGTGTGTATGTGTGTGTGAGAGAGAGAGAGAGAGAGACCCAAGGCTGAATTCAGGAGTGACTTCTGGACAGAGGACAGGAACTAGGGGAAACAATACGAAAGGCTTGTCTTTACCTTTTACGTATATTTCTATTTTTCAAATCTCAAGGAAATATGGCAAAATGTCAGTGCATGCTCACGTGCGGGGAGCCGGCCAAGGGCGCAGTGCGGCACCGTGGTGAGCCCAGGCCGCCCGGGTGGTGGCCTTTCTGTCCTTGGGGCATGCCCGTTTCTCTTGGTTTGAAGTTATTCCTCAACAAAATACAAGACGCCAAGGCAGGAAACAGCACCTGCCGTTTCCAAACGCACCCTTCCAGCACATTCTGAGCAGGTGCTGCCCTGCGAGAGAGCTGCCCTGGCCCTTCCTTCCGAAGCTGAGGGACTTCCCGGCCCACAGGCCCCCTCCTCAAGGTTCCAAGGGGAGTCATAAAGCCTGGGGTGGAGCTGGAGAGATGGCGGCCACCAGACACGGTGCCACCCAGAAGAGGAGAGAAGAGGGGACCGAGGCCTCTCCACGTCCTTCCTGGCCCAGGGGCAGCCCTGCCTTGGCGGAGGCACTCAGGGCACTGTGCAGGTGGCACGCCAGCACCACAGGGCAGGAAGCAGCCTGGCCTGGCCGGCGCCTAATCTGTGCGGGGGGGGGGGGGGGGACACGAGGTCCAGTCTGGAGGGCTCCTGGGTTCTGGCTGCAGGGAGCGCTGAAGATGCTCCAGAGCCCAGGGCCGCGCTTGGCACGCGGAGACTCGCAGTGCTCACAGGCTCAAGTGCACCCCGGATCCGCGGGCTGCGGTCTAACCCCGGGGCTCAGAATGGGACTGTATTTGGAGATGAAGCCTTTGAAGAGGGAATCGAGTTAAAGTGTCCCTAGGGTGGAGAGGAGGACACAGACGCGGGCAGAGGAATGGCCCTGCCGGGGCACCAGGGGGACCGTGTCGTCTGCAAGCCAGGAGAGGACTCAGGAGGAACCAGCCCTGCCCACACCTCAACCCTGGACTTGGGGCTCCCAGACCCAAGGAAATGAAGGCCACCGGTCTGCAGTGAGGGGCCACACGGCCCTCGCAGACTAGGACACATCAGATAATGAAGGGCTGGGGTCCAGAGAGCCCCCAGCTGCTGAATGGAGAGTGGCGGGAGAGAGGCAGAGAAATTCAGAGGCTGAGACAAGATCCCAGAGGAACCTGTCTGTCAGAGCAACAGGTGCGTGGGCAAGTGGCCAGTCCACGGGGCTCGCTGCCCACACCGAGCCTCGCTGCCCAGACAGCTCAGCTGGAACGGGGGCCGAAGCTCTCCTGCCTTTTTCCTAGAGAAAATTGAGAAACTCACACTTTTTCCAACTGAGACACTCGACAGGCTGAGCTCCTGCCAGGGAGACTCAGGGCAAAGGGCTTCTGCCAGGGAGACCCACCCCCACCAGTCCACATCATGTCCCCTCTGGGTCACCCAGAGGTTGGGCTGGTGCCTCCCAATCTACAGTGTGGAGGCCAGGCCTGCGGGCTTAGGAAGCTGCCCAGGGTCATCCCCCGGCAGGCAGAACCTGGCACTGGGGCAGCAGGCGGCTCCGTCCAACCTCAGAGTCCCCCCGTCCCTCTGCTCAGTGCCCTCCTGCTCTCCCAGGAGGGGGCTTCCCTGCCACCAGAAGATCCCAAGCCCCTGCACACACAGGGCCACTGAGTCGTGCCCCTCACTCTCCTCTGCCCCGTGGGAAGGCGGCTGGGCTCCGGGGAGCAGAGACACTGTCCTCCCGGGTCAAATGACAACGGTGTCAATGAGAAGGTCCCCACTGCCACCTCTCAGGGAGACTTTACATCATGGCCACACTTCACCAGACACGTCCCTCACCAATGGGGGGCGCCCACGCAGCCCCATCTGTGAGGCGCGCTGACTCCTGGGCTGAGCTGACCTCTGACCCCTGCCGTCGGGCTGCTGAGGCATCCTGGAGACGCTCGCCTGGGGCGGCCGCGCGGCTCAGCTAGGCCTGGCGCCCCGGGCACTGCCAACTCCAGCCCCATTTCCAGAGAAGCCTCAACTTGTCCCCCTGGTGGCTTCCCAGTAACTGGACGTGTCCACCGAGGACTGTGGCTCGAGACAGCCGACGGGCCCTCTGGGAGATTCTGTCCTCTGTTGCTGGAATTGCAAAACGGCCGTCAGATCCCAAGCTGATGTCTCTGAGATCCTCGAGAGGATGCCAGACGCTCGGGCGCTTGGAGGGCCCGACAGAGCTGCCAGCCCCAGACGGGAACCGCAGGGCCTCGGGCATGGCCAGAGCTTCGCAGCACACTGTGGCTCTTTAGGGACAGTGACTGCAGCCCCGGCGACAGCCACTGAGCCGAGTGTGCAGACCCCAGCTGGTCTCTGTGGAGCTGGGTGACCAGCTCAAGATGGCCCACCGCTTCCACTTCCCACGCACCTCTGCCGGGATGCAGCCCTCCCCATGCCCCACAACCCGGCCAAGGCTCCCTGGACGTGTGGGGGCCAGCAGATCCAGCCAGCAGAGCACCCGGACTCAGGGGCCAGGGAGGGGAGGCGCGTGCGTCGGGGCCTGGGCTGCGTTCACCGTGTGTCTGGGAGAGTCTGCCAGAAAGATGAGTCTCCGGCCTGGGCCGCCAGCCGGCTCTGCTCCTGCACATGCTGTTCCCACAGCCCAGCCCGTGACCCCGCGCCCCAGGCCCAGGCGGGCAGATCCACTCCTGCTCGTCACTCCCAGCTCCAGGGAGCCGCTTCCTGGAACCCTCCTGGGGCTTAATCATGCCGCAGACCTGCGCCCCCGTCCACCAGCCGCCAGCGTCTGACAAGCCACAGTCGGATAAATATTTATGGAATGAATGGGCCCCCCTCCTGGCGGGGAGATCAGAGGGCCATATAAGGCCTACGTGTGACTTCGGCCTCCTCACTGACCGCAGGCTGGGCTCTTGGGCAGGAACCTGGGCTCAGTTCTTATCACAACCCGTCACCAGCTCTGTGGCCCTGGACACACTGTGCAGCCTCTCTGGGCCCAGTCTCCACACGGGTAAGGCGGAGGGGAGGCCCAGGGCCAGTAGCACGTTGTGTGGAGACTCGACCAACAACGCGGCCTGCAGTCCAGGGGCGATCCTCTCAGCCACTCTTTCACCTTTGCCTCAGCAGGTACTAAATGCCCAGTGCCGGGCGGAACCGACGCAGCCTCCCCAGGCCTGAAACAGACTGCGCTGGGCTGAGCTCCGAGCCCTGGACACGCCTTTGCAGCTCTCCGAGGAGGCCGGTTCCAGGACGTGACCAGGCCTGGAGGAGCGGGTCCGCCCCGGGCCAGGAGCCTCTGTGCCAACGCAGAAGGGAGCTTGGGCCGAGGATGATGACCAGGTCAGACACCAACCCCGGTCAGGCCGGGGTGTCCACCCGTCAGTCCTGGCGCTCGGCAGATGCCACCTGGGCCAGAGGGGCCCCGTGCGAAGGACCCACTCTCAAAACAAGCTGAAGCGCTGGCCTGTGTGGTCGCCAATTCCCTTGGTGTAAACACCCAGCGAGAAGCCGCTGAGGGAAGCCGGCAGGACGGCCTGCTGCAACCGCCAGAGTCCCGACAGCGGGGCCGCCTCCCTCTCACGGGGTTTTCCTGTGACCGCTCCCCATTGGAGGGACAGACTGACCACCGCAGACTCAGATAACAGCAAGATGCGGTCAGACGCCAGAATACGTTCTGAGCACTCACTGCCTGGATTTCGCGTGTGGCTTATTGGCCGACAGGCTGGTGTCACCCAGCAGCCGGCCGTGGCTGTGCCGCTGGGCCTACTCCCTCTGTGGTACTCGCCCACGAGCGGCCCCTAGCCCCCAGCTGGACTCCAGCATCAGCCCTCGGGAGCCAGGATGTCCACAGGGTGAGCCCCAGCCAGTGGCTCGCTCCCTGGACCCCCCAGTGAGGTTTGTGACCAGTCACGAGCCTGCAGCCCCGGGCAAGGGGCCCCCCATTCCAGCACCTCAAAGTTACCCTCTCCACAAATGGGTGGGGCGCTGCCATGGTCAGCTGTACCAAGGTGAGGACAGCAAGGCTCTAGAAGGACAAGAAGCCTCTCAGGGTCAGCAGAGGCCTGCGGGTGTGCCTGTCCGCTCCTCGGGCTCCAGCACCCACTGGCCTGGTCATCGTGAGGCGGTTCCCAAACATCCGGGCACTGCTGACCTGCTGGCACACAGTGCGGCCTATCCACAACGATGGCTGACCCCGAAAGGCCCAGGGCTTCCCTGGACTCTGGTCCTTCTCAGAACTAATCGAGGAGAACTCCAAATCTGAGCAGGAGGCCAAGGACAGATCCAAGTCATAGCCACAAACCACCCAGAAATCCCAGGAATGAAGCCGTGGCTGGAAGGAGGGACTCCCTCCGCCCAGCGCGTCTCGGCAGATCTCGGGCTGGGCAGAACGTCCCGTTACCACCGGAGACCCAGACAGCGGGCCAGGCCGCCTCCCTCCTCCACCGGGTTTTCCTAAGCCATGGGCCAGGAGGGGCCAGAGCCCAGAGGTGACCGGCTGGCTCCCTCCCTGGCCTGCCACTCTGCTCTCCCAGGCTCCACACAGCCCGGCGGCCACGCCAGCCCACAAGCACTCGTTCCCCCAGAGCTCTCCGCAGAGCCCGGTCCTCATGGGACTTGGGGAAGAGGCATCGGGAGGCTCAACAACTGGTGCGATGATGCTCAAAGCGGGTGACGTCACTGTACTGTGCTGAGAAAAGACGGCGACTCTGGACGAGAGAACAGCCGCTCCACACACACTTACCTAACCGCCTCTGTGGGGACACCAGGAAGCCAGGCGTGCTCCACCCCAGCCAGGCAGGTCACAGACGGACGGACACACACTCAGAAACTCCTCAAGACCCGGGCACGGCCCTCGGCCCACGCGTGGGTGCTCCCCTGGAGTCAGGTTCAGGGAACAGCAAAACTCGGGTGAAGGCAGCAGCCTTCATCCAAAAGGAAAGACCTGGCCCCAGAGGGCAGCATGGACTGAGCGGGCCTGGTCAGGCCTGCAGGGATCCCAGCCCCTGCCCCAGGCTGAGGGCTGCCCAGGGGGAGGGGGTCTGCAGCCCTGGGGGTCTCCAGGCCCCCCCAGAGGGCAGCTGGGCACGGTGCTGGTGAAGGTCCAGCAGGGGGAGGGGTCCACCATCCCTCCCCGCTCTAGGAGCTCGGGGCCTGCGCTGTCCCTGCTCCAGGTGACGGGGCGGTGCCCACCAGCTCCCCTGTGAGACCCACAGGGTGACGGGGGCTCCAGCAGGGGAGGCGGAACCGGGGAAGCCCCTCCACACTGCTGTGCAGGTGGAGAGCCGGGACACCCTCGGGGCCCTGGGGACCTGCAAGTGAGCAGGACAGAGCCTGTGCCGGGGACGGCAGGAGGCGGCGAGCAGGCCACAGGGCTGCTGGGCGCTCAGGGCCACTCTGGGTGGGGTGGCCAGGTGTGCCACCGACATCTTGAGGAAGGGGGACGAGCAGCAGTACGGCTGGGTGGTCGGGTCGAGGTGTGTGGCGCAGACGAGGCACAAAGACAGGGGCTCAGGAGAGGAAGGGTCACGGCAGCCGGGCTGGGTGCGTGGGCACCAGAGGCCACCTGAGCGTGATTGTATTCTGATGCAAAGAGGGGCCTGCGAGGGAGAGAAGCCGGAGGGGACAGGCCTGACTTACTCTTTGAAGGCCCCTTTGCATGCGGCGATGCAGACAAACCTCACAACACACTGCACAGGCTTGACGCCAATGACCGACGTGCACAGGTCCATTTATGCCAAGTTCAAAGCCAGGCAAAACCAGCTCTGCCGTTGCGAGTCCACACATGCCTACCCGGGGGGTACAGGGGACACGGGGGCCGGGACTCTGAGGACGGATCTCTGCAGATTCATCTTTGAGAGGTTCCCCTGACATCACATGAATGACTGTGGGCTCCTCTCCAGCAACGTTCACTGCAATAACAAGTTGCCTTTTAAAAAGTTTGAAGCGCTCTAACTCTGCCTGAAGGGCGGCCATGTGTGTGAGGGGCGCGGGGAGAAGGCCACTGGCCTGCCCTGCAGAGCTCTGAGCCGTGACAGGTTCCAGGTCTGGTCCCAGGCAGCCCTTCAGAGTGAACCCTGGAGGCAGGAGCCCAGATAAAGGCCTGCCAGGGCTCCCCTTGGACCAGCACAGACTCCCACAGAGGCCCGGGTCGTCCCCAGTCTGAGAGAGCACTTTGTCCCGGCGGCCAAGGCCCTGCTGAGAATATCTGCCGCGTCCCTCCGGCAGCCCAGCCGCGAAGATCCCAGAATAAATGGTGTGTTCAGCGGTGCGCTGGGGGGAACAGACGCGCTGTGTTGGGAGCTGGCTGGGGCGGGGTGCAGCCGGCCGCCTCCTCCCAGCTGTCCTGCAGGCCCCACGGAGCGCTCATCCTTAGGGCTGGTGGTGAGGGGTTATAACGGGCACGGAGCAGGCTGCCGGGACCCCCAGGACTCAGGCCTGCACGCGGAGGGCCACCCGCTGGCGCGCCTTCAGGGAGAGGGCTCGGAACACGCCAGCGACTGGCTCTTGTCTTGTTTTCTCCTCTGGTGCTGGGACCAGACCCAGGGCCTCCCACACGCTCCCCTCATGCTCTGCCACTGAACTACACCCGGCCTGGCTGCTGGCTCCGGAGGGTAGCCACCCGCCCCACTGCTGCGCGGCAATTTCTTTTTGGTCACATCAGACCCTGTCACCAGAACCTTCCCTCAGCTTCCCCCCTGCCCTGACCAGCCAGTCCCTCCACACCCCTCCTCTGTGCCAGGGCCCAGGGTTCTCCTTTGCCAGCTTTCCAGGACCGTGGGCCCACACCTGAGCCTGTCCGAGTGCTGGGGGCCACGTGAAGCACCCGCTGCCCCCAGGTTCTGGCTCGGAGGGCCTGGGTGGCCCCGCGTGGAGGAGCACTGCTCAGACCGCCACAGCCCGTCTCCTCCCTGAGCTCCTCCACCTGGATCCTGGGTTCCCGGATCCCAACCCTGCATGGCCCCCTCCCAAGCTTCTCTCCCCTCCCAAACATCTACCTGTACCAGCAAATGTTTCACATTTTTATTTAAGTTAGTTTGCTTTTGAGGTTCCAAAATATTTGCTTCAAAAAGGTCAGTTTCTCCCCCGCCACTTGCGGAGAACCTCGTCCTGCGGCCTGGAGGGGAGGAAGGAGTGGCCAAACCCAAGAAAACCAGGACAAGGCCCTGCTCCCTGCTGGGCGCCAGGAGGGCCCAGGCTCTGGGTTGTGAGGGGCGGTCAGGTTGGGAGGGCGTGGGCACAGAGGGCCCCGCCCCAGGCAAGCCTCCCGGTGAGCAGGAGGGGTCCACGGAGCAGGTCGGCACAAGCTCAGTCCCCTTGTGGGCCTGGGGACGGAGCCCCCCACAAACTTCGTGGAACTAGCTCATTCCAGAGCAAACTGTCCTCGAAGGCAGACGCCTCCATGTCACTCTCCGGTGTGAGCTGCCCCCTGGGTGGTGCCCTGACCCTCAGGCCTTGGCCACGAGGCCCCCCCCCCCCGGTGCACCCTGCCAGCTCCCCTCCTCTGCTGGTCTCACCTCTTCTAGGAGCCCCTGAGCTCTTAGAGGTCAGTCACAAGGTCAGCTGGCCACCAGCTCCCCATCTAGGGAACCCACGGGCTCCTTCCTGTCTGAAAGGACTGGGGGAGGGTCAGCTCCAGGCCCCTCGACTGTGTGCAAAATGGGAGCGTGATTCTGCTTCCTTCTGGAGCCCGGCCACTCTGCACGCAAGATGGGAGACAGGCCAGAATCCCGGGCTGGAAACGTGGGATTTCATAATCTATCCTACTTTAAAAACAAGGGCCCAGAAGTTGCAAGATCCTTCACCAGGCTCTCTTCTCCTGATCCTGTGGTTTTTGGCTAAGCTGAAGCCGCACTTGAGATAATCAAAGATAAATCTCCCTCTGGCTGGACCACGATGTCCCCACAGCCTTGAAGGGGGGGTCTGCCGAGGAGCGCTGGCAGTTGCCAGCCTGGCACCGAGGCTGCGCTCCCCAGCAGCACCTCAGATAGGACCCTGCCAGGGGCTGCCGGGACCCAGGTGGGACAGCCGCCCTGTCCACGCACCAGGCCCGGGCTGTCCCCACACGGGTGGCCAGGGACCAGAACGGGATCAGCAGGTGGGGGCTTCCTCCAGGAGGAAGATCAGAAAAGGCCCGGGGCTCCTCAGTGAGGTCAGCAAGTCCCATGAGGCCCAGCAAGTCCACTCCGAGGTCTACACGCAGGAGCGGTGAAGACACGTGCCCACGGTGGAACTGCCCGTGTCATCCAGCTGGGGAAAGCCTGGGTTGCCCTCAGTGGAGGTGGGGACACACAGATGGGCACCAGCCGTACGGTGGAACATCTTCAGCCACCAAAAAGGAATGATGCTGTGATATGTAAACTGTAAGGAGGATGGACCTGGACAACACTGTGCCCAGGGCCACGTCCACACACAGCCGGCCACACCCCGGCACGTGGCCCCACCTATGGGAAGTGTCCAGAACCAGCCACGGAGACAGAGGCAGGCAGGGGCTGTCTGGGCTGGGGAGGGCCGCTCACAGCACAGGTCCCTGATGGGATGACGGAAACGCTCTGGAATCAGACAGCAGTAGGGTCACGCAGCACTGCCCATCTGTGAAAGCCACCGGATGGCACAGCTCAAGGGGTTAACAGGGGAAGCTGCGTGCTCATGTGGATTTGTTGTTGGTGGTGCTGGGGGTTGAACCCAGGGGTGCTCTACCTCTGAGCCACATCCCCAGCTCTTTTTTTAAAATTTACTTTATATCTTTGTTTATTTCTTTCTTTCTGTGCTGCTGAGGATCGAACCCAGTGCCTCGTGCACGCTAGGTGAGCGCTCGACCACTGAGCCACAGCCCCAGTCCCCCCGGCTCTTTTTTAAAATTTTATTTTGAGACAGGGTTTCACTAAGTTGCTGAGCTAACCTCGAACTTGGGATCCTCGTGCCTCAGCCTCCAGAGTAGCTGGGATTACAGATGTGAAGCACCATGCCTGTCTGCTTTTGTGTATTTCACCGTAATAAAATATTTTTCAAGAAAAAAGAAAAATATATGGCTGGTACTGCCAAAGCCCCCCCCTTCCCCCCCCCCCCCCCGGTATGCCTGACCCTGCGTGCTCTGGAGGGGAGCATGCTCCCCTGGGACTTGGAAGGTGCTCCGGGTCTGCAGCCCGGGGAAGTCTGAGCATCTCCGGAGTTGAGTGGAGTGACAGAAAGTCACGCCTGCCTTGTGTGTTCCCTTCTTGACCAGCCCTCAGCCCCTGACTGATGCTGGGTCTGCACATCTGCGACTGATCAAAAACCAGTGAGTTTGCAAAAAAAAATCCTCCTGAGCTGGGAGCAGCAGACACGGCGGCACCTCCCCACACAGCAGATTACGCTGGTGACAGAGAAGAGGGACGTTCCAGCCCCCTCAGGCCAAGGAGGTCGGCACTGGGGGTCCCATCTCTAAAACGTTCCAGGTGCAACCCACACCGGGCCAGATCTCCCCTCGGGGATGGCAAGGGGTGATGTGCAGGGGCTCTCCGGGGCCTTACACTCTTCTTCCCCAGCTCCAGACCTGGCTGGGGTGCCAACTCTCCTCTCCAGCCCCGTGGCAGGACTCTGGGAGACAGTATTGGTCCAGGTCCCGGGCAGGGCTCTCAGCGGGCGGAACCAGTGCCTGCTGGCAGAGCGGAGCCCTTCCTGCCCCGCCCGAACCCGGGCCAGGGACCCAGAGCCCCGGCAACGCAGAGGACCCATCTGGCACCAGAAGCCTGGTCTCCTGGCAGGCTCTGCTACGGCAGCCAAGTGGCCCCTTCCTCCAGCACCTGGGCAGAGCCCCGCCCAATTCACCCTGAGCCTCAGTGTGCTTCCCCCTCACAGGGCAGCCGGCGAGATTATTCCTGGAAACCTGGCCGTCTGGTCCACGTAAGAGCCAGGACAGGGCCAGCTGCCAGCACTGATTATAAACGTGGCTGTCACGACCCCTACTCTTACCCCTGAGGGGACTCCCCTTCCTGTCTCCTCCCTGGGCACTCCATACAGCTCTTTACCTGGCGCCCCTTTCAGACAGAACACCTGTGTGAAGGTCAGGCTCAGAGGTGGAGTTAGCAGTGAGACAGAGAAGTGCTTAAAGAGGCAGGACCCAGGACTGGGGGGCAGCTCAGTGGCAGAGCACTTGCCTGGCATGTGCCAGGCCCTGGTTCCATCCCTAGACCCACAAAGGAAAGGACAGGTAGAACCCAGGTCAAGTGTGCAGGGTCTCAAGCCAGATCCATCACACCCAGCTGGGCCTCCTGGGCAAACACTTCACTTTGCTGACCCTTTGATTCCTCAGTTGGGAGGTGGGGACCAAGAAGCCCCTGCCCAGGTGTGTGAGCAGGGTTGCTCATGTGGGCAGAGTGTGTGGATGGGCCTCGCCCAGCTCCTCAGCAACACAGCCCACACCTCCTGCCCCTTCCACACGTGCAAACAGCTAGGCCAGGCAGAAGCAGAACCGGTTCACACAACATAAAGACCCCTGGGACATCCCTCTCAGGTGATCTGGGCTGGGGGCACATCCCTGGTCTTGCTCTGTAGGATGGTCACACTCCAGATCCTAGACGGAAAAGACAGGCCCACCCCATCCCACCAGAGCAAGGAGGCCAAAGTCTCAGAGTGGAAATTCCCAGTCCACTCCAGGTGCTGAGCGGGCTGGGCATGCCCACTGCCCCTCAGGCTTTCTCAGTCAGACCAGCAGCTCAGCCTTTGGTTGAAAGATGCCCAGTTCAAGCTGGACTGCAGTGCGTACACCTGGCTAAGCCCTTCCGAGCTCCTTCTCCAGCCCGCCCTTGGCAAGGAAGGCTCTGGGTCTGTACCACACAAGGGGCTGGTCCTGGCTCTCACCTGGAGTGGACTGGGAATTTCCACTCCCAGGACCCTAGAGCCACGCGACCAATTCTCCCCACGCAAGGAGTTACGTAGATGCCCACTCCAGCTAGAGGTCCAGAAATGTGTTCCCTGAAATTGCCTCACACCTGGACACACCTGCCTGAAGCTGTGGAGCAGAGAGTGCTGGGTTCCAGCTCTGGCTCTGCCTGGACAACTCACTTCACCTCTCTGACCTTCAGTGTCTTCCTCTGAAATATGGGAAGAAGGCCACTTTGCAGGTTTGCTGCAAATGAGACCATAAGAGGTGTGGCCCTAAAAACTGTCAGGTAGAAGGCACCTGCCAATCACCCACCCTCCACATGTGGGTGGAACACTTTGCAATGCTTGCCACATCCACGTCAATGACGCCCATCCCGAACACCAGAGGCCACAAATGGTTGCGAACTGCACCAGGAAGGCAGAAGAGCATCCAGCCTCCCGGGAGCAGGGATCTGAGACCAGACAGACCGAGTCCTGGCCCCTCGGCTTCCTAGCTGTGAGCCCGGGGAAGTGGCTTAGTCGTCGGCCCGGTTCCTTCGTCTGTAAAAGGGCATGCCTCAAAACAAGGCTCTGAGATGCAGACAGAGCTGCCCCGACATCAGGGAGAGCAGACCGCAGCTTGCAAAAGGAGAGGATCTAAGTGACACTTACCTCCGCAGGCCTCCAATCAGCACCTCGTCTCTTGTGTCCAGAGGGCAGCGCGGGCGCAGAGAGCTCAGAGGGGCGGCAGCGGGTCGGGAACTCCGCACTGGCCGAGAGGCGAGCGGGTGCTGCTGCCAGCGCGCCGCCTTTTGAAGGCTGTCGGCGAGCCCAGGGGCCACGCCCCCCCGGTGACTGGCGACGCCGATTGGGCTGCTCAGTCCGGCCCCGCCCCCTGCCCCCCCCCCGTCCTTCCCCCTCCCCCGCCCAGCGGGCTCCGCGGGCGGAAGGCGGCCGGGGGCCCGGGTGGGCGCGGGCCGGCAGCCAGCTTGCAGAGCCGGCGAAAGAGGAGAACGCGCGCAGTTTCCGCACCGGGACCATAAAAGTCGTTTTCATTGAGCGCTTACTACGCGCCCGGCGCAGTGCCAAGCACTTTCCGCCAGGGGGTTACGAGTTTAATAAATCCCAGCTCTGTGCAGCTCAAGTGGAGAATGGGGTTAGGGAGGAGACCTCGCAGCACTGTCGCAAAGGAAATCCGCAGGGGCGTGAGCCCTGCGCACAAGTCCGGAACGCACGGGCGCTGAGTTCATGCCCACCTTCTGCACGTCGTAGAAATCCGCGCTCCAGCTGCCCGGACACACGCGGCTCCAGTGCAAATGAATAAACGGAGACTGGGGAACGTTGCGGAGGGGACACTATGGAGGCCCGGGCTGCAGCTTCACTCTCCCCTAACACCTGCTCACAGAGTCCAGTGAGCTGGACATGCCCCCTTCCACAGGTCAAGTAGCAGGCTGGAGAGAGGGCCTGCGGCTGGGAAGGGAGCGGGAACCTGTGCAGGGGTAGCCCTAGGTCAACTGAGAGTCCGAGGCGCCTTGGGAACACGTAACTCCGGGTCCTTTGCGGGCAGGTGAAGAAACTGAGGCCAGAAGAGCTGAGGACCTGCCTGCTCCCCGCTTGGTCAGGTAAAAGTGGACCTGATGTGTAAACCCCGGTGCTGGCGCAGGACGGGGCAGCCTCCACCATGCTGTAGTTGCATGAAGACCCCGAACAAGCTCACTCTTCCTCAGTACCCACCGCGGCCTGTGCTGGCCCTGTGCTGGCCCTGTGCTGGCCCTGTGCTATGCAGCCATGAGCAGCCCAGCAGGCCCCTGCTGGGGTCTCAGAGCAGCCTCCTGAGTAGGTGGGATTACAAGTGTGTGCCACTGCGGCCAGCTCCCATTTTTCCAATAAAGAAACTGGGCACAGAGAATGCAAATCACTTTCCCAAAGTCACAGAGCTCCAAAGTGGAGACTCTAGGATTTGAACCCATGTGTTTGCCAGCTCAGCTGCCAGTGCCTGTGGCCTGTAAGCCCGGTGTACAGGGGGTGAAATAAACTTCACCATTGCTCCAGGCTCCCACAACACGGGGCAGGGAAGTTACAAAGGATCCGATTTTCATGGGAGACATTTGGGTGGGGGGCGGGGGTTAACAATGAAGTGTCCACTACTCTGCGACCTCCACCTCCTGACAGATGCTTTTGATGGAAAACTTGCTGACTCCTTGCTGGCCCAGGATGACCTGGGACACCAGAGACACCGAGGGCAGAGTTGCCCACAGGGAACAAGCCTGTCACCCCCTGGCCGAGCTGCCCCAGCTGCAGAGTCTTCCAGACCTCCCTGCCTCCTTTCCATCTGGGGTCTTCTTGTCCTCCCTGCTGAGCCCCCTGGGCCTAGCCATGCCCACCACTGAGCACTGCCTGCTGGGAAGTACAGGCGCCTGGCTGTTCACTGGTCCGGCTGAGACCCCAGCTCAGGCAGTCGGGTGCCGGGCCCCAGGGTCTGGCCGGATGACCCGTGTTGAAACCCACTGCCAATGGGAGGACAGTAGGTGGAGGTGCAGGAGGTGACTCGGTCTGTGGCTCTGCAACGGGATCGGTGTCCCTGTGAAGAGAACCAGTGAGCTTTGGGAGCCTACCACCATGTGCGACACAGAGACCCTCAGCAGACGCTGGCCGAGACCTGGACTTCCAGCCTCCAACTGTGGGAAACACGTTCCTGTGGGGCGGGTGGTGTTCCCCGTGACCTTGGGGGTGGGGGCGTGGGGACACACTGGATTTTCATTGTGTTGGTGTTTCAGGAGAGAGGAATACATTTCTCAGATGTGACGGTATAGTTAGTATTGTTGTGTAACAAAGCGTCCCAAAATGTAGGACTCTCAACAACTACTCTTTTTTGCCTGGGATGGTGTAGGTCAGGAATGTGCAACAGGTGCTCTACGCAGGGGCCCCTTGCGGGGGCCAGTCAGCACCAGCCGGGGCTGTGGACACCTGAAGGCTCCCCCGTGGGGATGCCCAGGCTGGTTCCCCGACAGGGCTGGCATTTGACGGGGGACGGTGGCTGCAGGGCCCCCAGGTGGCCTTTCCTGCCTGGCAGGGTGCGGTGGGGAGACTGTGGTGAAGTGACTGGCCCCCCGGCAGGGGGTACACAGTCTCCTGGAGCCAGGGTCTGGGTCTGTCCTACTCCACTGCCCGGACACAGAGCTCGCCCAGGGTCAGGGGAGGGAGCACAGACCCTATTTCTGTGCCCATGGAAATCAGAGGATTTGCCGACCTGTTTCACAACCTATAACACGGGGCCTGGCAAAGCAGACACTCAATAAAACCACCTGTCCTCCTTAGGGAGCTCGGCGAGGTCACCCAGCAGAACAAGGCGCCCTCTTTGCATCTAGACAAGCAAGCTTGAATCCTGACTTCCGTTGCCCCTGCTGTGTGTGTTTGCTGAAGTCACCTGACCTCTCTGAGCTACAGTTGTTTCCCAGGCTGACCACCCCAGGGGCTGGCTGAGTCCTTTCTTTGCTTGTTGGTGCCATGGTCAGGGACCAGTCAGGCTTGGTTCACGTCCCGGCAACTCCACTCCCAAGCTGTTGGCCTTGAGCAGACCGCTTTCCCTCTCCGTGTTCAGCACCCCATCTGCAGAATGCCGGCGGTAACGGGGCATTTCTCTTCTCTCCCTTAAACCATTCAGCGGGTAACAAACAGAGCAGAACTGGGACGCCGTCGACTCGGGGCGAGTCCTAGTCGATATTATTTTTAAATGGGCCGGAGAAGTAAGAGGAGGGGGGCTTGGCTTGGTGAACTTTCCCATCGTTTTGCAATCTCAGAGTGGACTTTCCGGAATTAAATGGCACATCCTGGGCAAATGCTCTCATCCCGGGACGTCCCTGGTGAGAAGGGACACGACGCATCCCAGTGTCCTCCAGGAAGGAACGGGCCACAGATGTCCTTGGAAACCCCAGCGGGATCCCGTTCACCACCCAGACAAGCAGTGGATCACAGAGAGGCTGAGACAAAGGGATGCTCCTTGGTCACAAGACATCAATGTGGAACAGGTCACATGGGGTCTTGGGAGGGACCTCCCACCAGGGCCCGGCCCCAGCCACTCGCCCTCAGAGCCCTGCAGGCTGGTGGCAGGACCAGGCACGTGTGCAGAGCAGTGGTGGGGACAGCCGTCTTGAGCGCTGGCACCAGCATGGGGTCCACACGCCCTTGTCCAGGGGACAGTCCAGCCCAGCTCTGGCCTCCCAGAGAGAGGCTCCACCTGGGCCAGAGGAGGGGTCCATCCTGGAGCCATGAGGGAGAGGACCTGCTGTTGGGCAGCATGGACACAGTGGCAGGGCACCGCAGCCAGGGACACCCTCAGGAGGCTGAGTAATAGGGAGGACCCACGGCAGAGTGTGTGCAGTGTGGGCACAGCCCGAGAGCCCAGGGTCCGTGGGCCACAGCTCAGGGTGGGTGACCTACGTCTAGGACGGAAGCAGCCAGTCCACATCCCTGTGCGTCCCTGCAGATCCCCACCACCTGCACCCACGCATGCACCCCTGACGTCCAGAAGCCAGGCTGCCTCTCCGCTGGACGATACCCCTAGGTGGCCAGGGCCCACTCAGCCCGGAGGAGCCCCGGAGTCTGCAGCGAGGCCCACACTGAACACACTGGGGGCAGCAGTGTGTCTGAGAGGAGCCAGGAAACCTGCAGGCAGGTGGGTCCTTGTACCGGGAAGAGGAGGAGGCAGGTGCACTGTGGAGGCCAGCCAGCTGCCGTGCGCAGCAGGATTTCCAGTTCAAATCAGCAGCTTAGTGAGGCCCTGAGCAACTCAGCGAGACCCTGTCTGTAAACAAATATAAAAAGGGCTGGGGTGTGGCTCGGTGGCGAAGCCCCTGGGTTCAGTCCCCACACCCAACAAAACCCCGAAGGGTGGAGAAGATTCCCAGGAGCCCAGGAGAGAGACTGGCTTCGGGCAAGACTCCGCGGAGGATCTCCAACAGCCACGGTCCTCCTCCCTCTCCTGTGTCCCCTCCGCGCCTGGCTCTGCCTGGCCACATTTCCTCCCAATGCTCCTCAGGGCCGAGGACGTGGCTGCGGCAGCTGCCATGCCAGCCCTTCCAGTCTGTGACCAGCGGGCTGGCACCTGCCACTCGCTGCAGATGGAGGGACAAAATCCCGGGGCCAGGCATCGATTGGCTGGCCCGGGGCACATGTGCACTCTGGCAGGAGCCGTCATGCCCCCCCTCTGCCCCAGCATTCTGACCTCCTGGCTGTCCCTGCCCCTGGGGCTGCAGCGCCAGCCCCTCAGCTCTCCATCAAGTGCCACCACCTCTTGCCCCAGGGGTCCCCAGCAGGGCACAGACGGCTGTGGCTTATCTTCTTTCTCACTCAGTGACACATCCTAGTGGCTCAGCTATAGAAAGACCACACCCCAGCCCTCGGGGCAGCTTCTCCTCTCTGTGCGTGACTTCCAGGACGTCCCTAGAGAGCTAGAGAGCGGAGCATTCTCTCCTCCTGGAATCTGGGTGTCTGCAGCCCAGCAGCCATTTTGAACCACGAGGTTCCCCGAGAACAGTGAACGCTGACTCCCTGACACACAGGTTCTGTGCCTGTCCCTCTGCCCATGTACACCACACTTCCTTCACCTAAGGGAGAATAAAAGTCTGACCCTATTTGAGCGTAGAGGAAGGGCAGGATCTTTGCTGCTTGCTCTGGCTAATCCCGATACATCTTTAGTCTGAAAGCAAAGACAGTTCTAACATTGAGCAGAGGATCTCTTTGGTATTGTTTGAGTTTTCTGTCCTTTGAATCCTCTGGATGGCAGCTACTCATCCTGGGAGGGAGACGGGCACAGAACGGAAGTGACTGCATCTCATTTCACAATCCGGTGAGACTTCTTGCTCACGACACCCTGCGGGCAGGGGCGCAGGACGGGACAGCCCGACACCTGGTGAGACACACCTGGATCACGATGCCCAGCTCAGGAGTCGACCAGGGCAGCGACCTCCGTAAAACAGCCCCCGAGCCGACTGCTGCCTCCCAGGGCAAGCCGGCTCCGGGGGCCAGGCTGGGCCAGGCTGGACTTGCGGCCTGGCGCCTGGGGCGTGGTGTTTCTGGAAGCCTCCAGCCCTTCCAGGCAGCGGGGAAGCCAGCCTGTGACGCAGCCGTCCTGTGGCTCCATCCCGTGCCCCAGGCTGTGCTGGTCCTCCCGGAGCCCTGCGCCCGGAGCAGAGGAGAACAGAAACTCTGCCCTCGGTCCGCAAGGAGGCGGCCCCCACGCAGTTCCAGGTCCCCTCGGGCCCTCCTGGCTTAAGATGGTGGAGGAGTGCCTGGTCTTCTCCCTACCTCGGTCTCCCCACCTGTGAACGGGATGGTCCTGAGACACACCCCAAGGCTGCTGCTCTGGGGGAGGGGACCGTGGAGAGCCCGGTCGTCAGCGTCCCTCCACCTCTGTCCTCCAAGGGGTCAGCGCTCTGGAATCGACGGCAGGCATTGCCTCCCTGACCACCCCACCCAGAAAAGGCCAAAGACAAATCCAGGGTCAGCGGCCTAAAGGGTGGGGGTCTCCGCCCTGCTGCGACCAGCCTCGGGGGCTGGGGCTTCAGCAGCGCACCCCTGCTCTGGAGGCGGAAGTCTGGGCTCAGTGTTGGCCTCCAGCCTCTGCAGCTGCCCGGTCCTTGCTCCTGGGGCTGCGTCCTCCCGTCTCCGTGGCCCCGCGGCTGTGTCTTGTGTCCTGACAAGGCACCCAGTCCCTGGGGCCTGCCCCGATGCAGCAGGACCTCCCTCACCTACCTTGTCACCTGCGTGAAGACCCCACTGATGAATAAGGCCGTCTGAGGCTCTGGGGGACATGAACGGGGGACAGGGGACCTTCCAGTCCAGTACCAGGAGTGGACATGTGGAGCGCTCAGGCCCATCGTAACTGCCCGTGACAGGATTTGAAGTCTGGCCTACCGACATCAGTGACCGCGGCGTCATTCCCAGGTGAGGGACTCAGCCTCCTCCTCCCTGGTGTGGACCTCGCGGGAGGCCATGCTGGCTGCGCGGCCCGAGCAGGGACAGATGGAAGCCCGTCGGGAAGCCGAGGAGCACCTGGTCTCTGCCCCTGCAGAATGCGTCCCACGGCAGAGGACTCCAGCACTGGGCAGGGGGACAGCTGCTGTGAGCCCCATTCCCCAGGGGCAGGGATGGAGCCCAGGCCAGGGACACTCCCTGGTTGGGGATGTGAGAAGGGCAGGTGCACTCAGGTGGGCACCCAGGGGCCAGGCCAGGCCTCCCCAGCTTTCTCCTGTGACCGGCTCTGGAGTGCGAGACGGTTTGGTCAGCTGCCCCAGCTGGGTCTGGGTACTTCCTTAGAGATGGCCCCAGGTGCCCTGACCTCCTGTCTCCTTCCCGACTCAGCCACGCGACCTGGCCCAGGGCAGGGGCGGACCCGGCCTGTTGGGGGCCCGGAAGGCACCGGCGGCTCATGCTCCCTCCTGGGACCAGCCCCACACAGGGAGGGGCCGAGCTCTGGAGCAGGAAGCCCGCAGCCAGCGCCAGGCTGCTGTCCCCAGTGCGCCACCCAGCAGGAGTCCTCTTGGCCAGCAGAGGCCGTGCCCGGCCACGCCTGCCCGTCCTGCAGATGTGCCCACAGAACGGAGGACAATGCTTCTCCGAACTCTGGGTGGGGACAGGCCTGTCACGGGGCACAGGGAAGAGCTGCCGCCCTGGCTCTCCCGGTGCAGCTGGGCGCACAGTGGGTGCTCACCCAATGTCTGCTGCGGGGAGCAGTGTCATCCCCAACCCAGGAAGCCACATGACGTGGCTCAGACCAGCCCCCGGGGCAGGGCCTGCCTGCACCAGGCTGCCCCAGCCCTGGTCCTGCACGGGGGCTTCCTGCTCCAGTTACACAGGCGACTCTGGCCCCGGATGGAGACAGCCCGGGGCCCCGCGTGATCTCAGGGGCCACAGCAGCGCAAGGACCACAGCGTGCCCTCCCCCCCTGCTACTCCAGCCCTGGGTTGGATGACAGGCCCGCGGCTCAGGGTCTCGCTGAGGACGTCTCTGGGGCGAGGCCCGTCGTCCCAGTGACAGCCCAGTGAACCCCAGCCCCGCACCCTCGCCCCTCATCTCCGTGCACCCCGTAAGGTGGGAGGGGGTGACGGAGCATCAGTGCTGAGCTCTTGCCCTTGGACCTGAGATGGTGACGTGGCCCACAGCCGCCCAGCCAGCATGGAGGGCTGCCCACAGCTGCCCAGCCAGCATGGAGGGCTGCCCACAGCCCCACGGACACACGGGAACCGCCTTGGGCCCTGCAGACCCAGACCCGCCATTGCTCACTGTGCCTTGCATGAGGGCGTCCTGAGGGCCCAGCAGCAGGATGGCCAGAGCAGGAGGGGACACAGCGTGGCCGTCTGCGTCTCTGCAGGCGGGTGTTATCAGGCAGCAGAGCCAACAGATGGTGTCAGGTCGCAACAGACCAGAGGAGGAACTGTCCTCTCTGACGTTCCTCCACTGTCCTCTGGGAACTCTGGCCGTGCCTGGGCCGTGGGCTGACCACATCCTCTCCCAAACGCCCGCTGACCCCAGCTCCTCAGCTGTGTGTGCCTCTCCAGAGATGGCGAGGGTGGGACGGTCACATGGCTAAACCCCACCAGCAGCACAGTGTCCTCGTGGGAGAGAAGGTGGGGGACCCAGGAGGAGACGGCCACCTGCCGTCCAGGATCGAGGCCTCGGGGACCAGCCCTGCCCACGCCTCCGTCTCGGACTACGAGGAAGTGACTTCGCTTGTCTGATCACCAAGTCGGGGCCCTCAGTATCGGCACCCCGCACACAGGGAGCTCCTCGCGGCTCTGGCCACTCCGTGGGCTGGAGGTGGCTTCCCGCCTGGGCGGCTCCGCACCTGGAGCTGGAGGTCTTCCCGGGCCGCAACCCACGGCCGCTTGTCGTCCTCTCCCAGGGGCGCCGGGCAGTCTTGGTGCCAGCACAGGAGCACCTGGGGCTGCTCTACCCCTCGCACCGGAGAAGGCCGAGGCCTGAGGGCCACCCAGCCCCAGGGGACACAGCTCAGGCAGAGGCCGGGACTCAGGATGGCCTTGTGAAAAGCCTTGTCACGTGTGTTTCCAGGTGTCTGACTTTGACACCTCTGCCACTCCTCCAGGGAGACTGAGGCCTGCAGTGTCCAGCAGAGCCACAGCCATCGCCACGGGCATCCCGGCTCTTCCTCCAGCAGTGAGGTCAGCCGGATCCTGCGGGCTGCCAGGGACCTGGGGCCAGCTAAATAACGGCACCCAGACCAGCCCGCCTCCTGCTCCTGGACCCCAGGAGTCGCGGTCACTCGGGAGCTGTGACCCAGAACCACAGGGGGCTCGGGACAGCAGCACCGTCTTCTCTCAGGGCCCTGGAGGGGGAGCCTGGGGTCAGGTCCCCTCAGCGAAGGTCCCCTCCCAACCTTCTCCTTGGCTCCTGGTGGTGGCCAGCATCCTGGTGTTCCCTGCCTTGTGACTGCGTCCATCGCTGCCAACGTCACGTGGCCTCCTGTGTCTTATAAACACATCGTTGGACGGGGGCCATCCCGACTGAACATGGCCTCTTCCTCACTGGATCACAGCCTCAGAACCTGACTCCAAATAAGGCCACGTTCGGAAGTGCCAGCTGGACACCAACTGTCGGGAGACACCAGGAACCCCGCCCAAGGGCCTTTGCAGATGCAATTACGTTAAAAACCTTGACATGTGGCGCATCCTGGAGTGTCCGGTGGGCCTGACAGGATCACAGCATGGCTCAAAGAGGAGCAAGAGGGGCAGAGGAGAAGGGGACGTGGTGACAGGAGCAGGGACTGTCAGGATGCACTTGAAGGATGAAGGATGGGGCTGCCAGCCAAGGGACGCCGATGCCTTTGGAGCTGGAAGAGGCAGGATAAGGGTTCTACCTGGCCTCGACCCGCTATGGGCAGAACCAATCTCAGACTTCTGACATGGGACCATGACACAGTCAGCGCATCTATGCTGTTTTAAGCTACCAGCTGTGGTCATTTGTTACAGCAGCTACAGGAAACTCATACAGCTTTACAGCCAGCTGCGTCTTTGAGAGGGCACCGGGGAGGCTGCAGACCCAGCCACAGGCTCCTGCGCCAAACTCCAAGGGAAACCGCCGTGAATCAACCCGCAGCGCCGCCAGCTGTTTCCAGGCAGAGCCGCGCGGCCAGAAGGCTCCAGACCACACACCACTCGGCACAGCCCTGAGTCATCGGGCTCCAGAGGGGCCTCCTTGGAGTCCCTTTACCAGAAATGCCCTGCGTTTGCCCTGGTTATTTTTCTAGCAATCAATTAACACATTCCAGATGCAGAAGTTGGCCCCCCGCCAGACTGAGGCTCCGCATGGTCTGGGAGGCCTCAAGGAAGGGACGCTGGCTTGGTCTTCAGCCCCAGAGGCCGTCACCGCCCCCACCAGGGAAGCCAGAAACACCTGCACAAGCTCTGGCCCCCCTCGCCCCACAAGCACACGCACCCCATGCCTCAGCCTCACCACCTCGTCCTGCTCCCTGCGCCCACAGGGGCCGTCGGTGCCCCAAGGCCTTGGCACATGCTCTGCCTGGCCACTGGGACTTGAAAGTGTCTGAACGTGGCTGTGGACAGAGGCCTGGCCGGTGCTGCGTGTCCCCCTGAGCGGCCTCCTGCCACATCCCGCCTAGCTGGGGCAGGGCAGCGACCTTGGCCCCAGACCTAGGCAGGGTCGCGTGTGCAGATGGGGTGGGAGAGGGACCTGCTGGACAGGTAACCGTCCACACGTGGGTCACTCACCGCCACTCAGGGCTGCTCCCCTCCTTTTCCCAGAGGGGCGCCTGCTAAGGGAGAAGCTTGGGGGTCTCCGTGGCTTTGTGGGGAGGGGGAGCCGCCCCAGATCCTGCTACTCGGAAGGAGCCAAGGTTGGCTTCCCGGGCTGCCCCGGCAGACCGCCAACACGGGGCCCGGGGCCGTGCAAATGTGTGCCGCCCAGGACTGGGCTGAGGGGTCTCACGTCCGTGTGGCCCGGCCTCCCCAGGCTCAGGGCCTCGTTCTTCACCTCCTCCAGCTCCTGAGGCCCCAGGCGTCCTTGGCTTGGGCGGCGCCAGTCCAGTCTCTGCCTCCGTGTGCAGTTGAGCACCCCAAAGTCCATCCCAAAAGAAAAAAAAAAAGCAGACAATATGTGCAGGCGTGGTGAACGCCTGGGGGCCCAGCTACTCAGGAAGCTGAGGCAGGAGGGCCCCTAGAGGCCAGGATCCCAGGTCAGCCTGGGCAACCCAGCGAGACCTCTCTCCAAATAACCAAGAGCAGAAAAGAAAGTTCCAATTAAATCTTGAATAAGAAGAAGCAAGGAAATGATAATGCCGACCGCAGAAATTCACGAAACTGAAGTTATCAAGAGAGAAAATGGACAAAGCCAAAAGCTGGATCTTGGGGAGTCTGCATCCTGCTGAGGATGGTCGGACCAGACTCTGGTCAAGACAAGAAGTGGCGAGAAAGAGGGACATCGGACAGACAGAACCACTGCAGACCCTATAAACAGCGAAGAGCAACAGGAAACATGCTGAGAGTCTTAAGCCGATGAATCTCCTCACTGGAGTGAGTGGACTGATTCATCACAGACCAACTCACCAAGGTCATCGGAGAAGCAGCAGCGACCGTTAGCAGCCCGCAGTCTATGAAAGCAGCGGGTCCCCGAGTTAGGGCCTGTGACATCTGACTCCAGAGCCAGACAAGGATGTGACACAACCCAGGACCACGCAGACCCAGGAAAACCTGTCAAAATGCTCAGCCAGATCCCGCCAGCTGGGGCCAGGGCTGAGCTCAGTGACAGAGCCTCTGCCCCGCGACACAGGCCCTGGCTTCCGTCCCCAGAGCAGACCCAACGCGGAAAGGGGCCCCGCCAGCACCACCCCTGGGCTCCCCTCACGGCCCCAGGGCCTCTTGGAGGAGCAGTGGGTCCTCCCGCTGGGACACGCCCCTGCGCTCACAGGGAGAACCGGCCGCACATGTGCACAGGACACAGGGCCACCCAAGAGGCCGGCACGGCCAGGGGGCCACGTGACCATCACGGTGGCGCAGCTCCAGGCGCACTGCGTGCACACGGGGCTCTGGGCTGTCTGCGCCTTTCTGTGAAACCTCGGGTCATTCCAAGATTAAAAGTTTGTTAAGATCAATCAACGTGATTCACGACATGAACAGATTAAAGAAGAAAAACCGTACGGTCATCTCAGTGGAGTCAGCGTCGTCCACCCTGACCAAGAAGCAAGCCCTGACCACCAGAAAGGGGGGTCTCACAAAAGGGCGTTGATTAGAAAACAAACTGCGGTGACTTCCCCATCAGTGGAGAGAGCATGCTGCTTCCTGGGAGCCCGAGCAGGGCCAGGCCGCCCGCTCTGCCAGGGTGACCAGGCAAGAAAGGGGCCCCCAGGAGGGGAGTGGACCCTAAACCCTCACTCGCGGCGGCTGGACACGAGTGAGATGGGACCGGAAGGGAGATGAGAAGGGAAGGAGGAGGGGGTGGGCAGGTGGGACTGCTGGGGGGACTTTGAGAGCAGGGCAGTCCATGGCCTTAGGGCAGATGGGGTGGCCCCTGTCACAAGTCCACACTGGCCACGTGGTACCCTGAGAAGTGAGGGCAGATGGACGGGCCACCACCGGGTTGAGAGCTGAGTGAACCAAGCCACCCTGCACCTGCACCAGGTGCCCACCTGCAGGGCAGCCATGTGGCCTGGTGGTGAGACGGGCTCAGGACGGAGCGACAGGAGCAGGGCTGCTGCTCCCCCCGTGCTTCCCTCGGGGCCTGAGTCAGTCCTGGGGCAGGCAGGATGGGGTCACTGCAGACGGCTGTACAGTTCCCGCAGGGACGGGATCCTGCTCCGTCCTAGGGAGGGGCCAGCGTGTGAGGGGCAGAGAGTGGCGGCTCTCTACGCAGAGGGACGCAGAGGGACGCAGAGGGACGTTCTGGCTTCCCAGAATTCTTAATCGAGGCGGGGCGCAGGGACCCGCGGGCTTCCCCAGGGAAACTGCGCTTCACAAGTTTTCCCACCAACCAACTTGGGTCACCGCAGGGGAAGGGCATGACCCTGTTCCCTGTTCCCGAGGCCACGGCGCGCTGCTGGCTGAGGCGGTGGCTGCTGCGTGGAACCTGTGCCCGGGTTGAGTCCTTGCGGTGCCCCTGAAGCTCGCTCCGGGCCTCACTCACGTCCCTCCCTGTAATGAGGACAGAGAACCCCGCGGCCCTCACGGGGCTGCTGCGGAGATGGAAGGGCCCACAAGTCCCGGAGAGGGCCAGCTTGGGGCGCCCCGCGAGGGCTCGTACTTACTGAAGGGCCACAGTGCTCCCCACCTCCCACCCTAACCCTAAACCTAACCCTAACCCACCCGTCAGCGTTCCGAACAGCAGGCGCCGGGAGTGACCTCCGCCTGCCACGGCGCCTGCCTGCCACGTGCCCCCTCTCTGCCTCGGTGCGTGTCTCTGTTGGTAACTGATGGTGTGGCCTCTCCAGGGATCCTGCCCTCCGTCCCTCACTTTGCCATGAAGGCCAGACCAAGTTCACCCAGAACACAGGACGGGAAGCGTGGGGTGAGGCTGGAGAAGCTGGAGCGGAGCAGAGTCCTGCATGGTCCAACCTGCGGGCTTCCTGCTCACCGACGCCTGGACGCCTGGGCTCAGCGACACCGGTCGCTGCGCCCAGTTACTGCTGTTCCTGGGAAAGCGCGGGGTCTGGCTAGCCAGGGCGCGAGCCCTGGGCAGCTGGCCTGTCCCTCTCCTTAGAGGCAAAGCCCCGGGCAGGGTGCGGCAACGCCCTCGGGGGGGCTGAGGGCAGTCAGGGAACCCCCTCTTGTCTCCAGGCCTGGCTCAGAGCCCTAGAACCTTCCAGAAAAGGCGCCCTCAGGTCCACTGGCAAAATCTGCCAGACGCCTGGAGGAGAACCCCACGGCCTCCACAGTGAGATCAGAGAAAGGAGGGTCCTCGGGTTCATCTGGGAGTCCAGGGCTGCCCCCGAGCCAGCCCTGCAAGGCAGCAGGAGAGCATGTGGGCAGCATGCAGACGGGAGAGAGCTGACAGAACCGAGCCACCCTGCACTGCACGGGGCAGCTGGCGGGGACCAGGATGCCGAGCTCCCGGCAGCCCTGTGGCCTGGTCGTGAGACGGGCTCAGGACGGAGTGACAAGGAGCGGGGCTGCTTGACTCCCCTCCAAACCCCAGGCACCGAATCCAGCAACATACACAATGGGATCCACCACGACTGAGTGGGGCTTGTCCTCGGAGTGCAAGGCCAGTGGAATATTCCAAAAATCCGCAGTTTAACTCGACATGTTAACTAACCATGGAAAACCACATGATCACAGCAGCGGACGCAGAAGAAATGTTTGACAAAACTCAACAGCCGTCGCTGACAAAGGCTCTTGGAGAACTGAGGAATGGAAGTTAAAGAGCCTTCTTTAACCCGACGAGGACACCCAGCCCCGGTCAGAGCACCCACCCCAAGGTCAAGGGCAGCAAGACCCTCATCGCCCAGTTCCAGCATCATCAGGAATCCTGGCCTGGGAGATGCCCAGGAAAAAGAAAACAAAGATATCAGCCTGAATAGGGATAGGGGAACAGGGAGAGAGTGACCCAGAGGGACAGGCAGGGACAGGGAGAGGGGAACAGAGAGGGACAGGCAGGGACAGGGAGAGAGGAACAGAGAGGGGCAGGGAGAGAGGAACAGAGAGGGACAGGGAGGAACAGGGAGAGAGGAACAGAGAGGGACAGGGAGAGAGAGAGAGAGGAACAGAGAGGGACAGGGAGAGAGGAACAGAGAGGGACAGGGAGAGAGGGAGAGAGGAACAGAGAGGGACAGGGAGAGAGGGAGAGAGGAACAGAGAGGGACAGGGAGAGAGGGAGAGAGGGACAGGGAGAGGAACAGAGAGGGACAGGGAGAGAGGAACAGAGAGGGACAGGGGGACAGGGAGAGAGGAACAGAGAGGAACAGAGAGGGACAGGGAGAGAGGGAGAGAGGAACAGAGAGGGACAGGGGGACAGGGAGAGAGGGACAGGGAGAGATGGAATTCTCCATGTCTGCCACACGACTCTCTAGAATACACTAAAAAACTATTAAACAGCTTATAAAACAATGGGTTTTTAGCAAGGTTCCAGAGTGCAAGTTCAACATATGAAAATTAATGATTTTCTATAAACTATCATTAGATCTAAGTATTAGATCATGGCATTTAAAAAAATTATAACAGCTCTACAAAAATGAAATTATGAGATATAAATCTAACAAAGTTTGTGCATCTGTATGTTTCATCAAAACGCCTTGAAAGAAATCGAGGAAGGCCTAAACAAATAGAGGGGCACACCATGTCTATGGACTGGAAGACTTAACTCCATTCTCCCCAAGCTGATGCATGCTCGCAGGAAAAGACACTATTTCAGCATGAATTTCTGTAGATACCAAAAAATCAAAGTGGAGAGGCAGCGAACATAGTTGAAGGCCCTGCTCGGCGGCCCCTGCTCGGCGGCCTTGGCCTGGGCTGAAGTGCTCTGCGTTAGCCCAGCTCCGGGCCTTGCTTTCTCCCCGGCTGCCAGCTCTTTAAGACGGGAGTGGTCAGAATCCTACCTTTCATTCTTGGTTGCAGCTACAAGCAAAACCTGGAACATTTGGTGCTCCATAAATGTTTGATGAATGAATAAGTAAATACGCTTGAAACTGCCCCAGACCTGCCTCTGTCCTAGCCGACAGCAGGCTGGGGTGAGCATCTGTGGAAACAGAAGGCCTGTGTGTGGCGGGGGAGGCTGCGGACAGACCGCTGGCGTCCGGGCCCAACCTGCATCACCAGAACCTCTCAGAACAGACCTCTCTTCACCTCTCACAGGAACAGTAATTGACTGAGAAATTATTAAGCGTCAATTAGGATTCAGGCTGGAACCGCGCAGGGTTTGGAAAGATGTGTTCAGATTACTTTCCAAGTGTTTGATGAAACCCCAAGACATTTTTCCCAGGCATATTTTCCCCTGAAGTTGGAAACCCAGAAATATTTAAAGGGGAACTTAATCCTTAGGTTTAGGATCTGTCTGTGCTGAACTCATCTGAACGGAACGGCGCTCGGCGCCCACGAAGCCTCCACTCCCCGTGCTTCCAACGTGGAATCGGATCCTTGCATCTCGGTGCAAGTGACTGAACCTCGGTGCTAATTCTCAAACCAGCACTTGAGCTCACGGGGGTGTACGCTTGGCAAATCGCTCCTGGGTTATGGGAATCGAGATAAGTGCCGCGGGTTGTAACAGGGCCAAACCGTGGGCCTCAGAGAACCGGAACCCTTCATGGGGGCAGAGAGGGAGGTTGAAGCAGCTACCCTGGGCCCGCCACCCTCGGGCACGCAGCAGACAAGGTCACCAGACCTACAAGGAGAGAAACGCCCACCGCAGAAAACTGGGAACGCACGGACAGATGGGAAGACAGAGCGCGTGCTCACTGCCTGCCTCCTCAGTCCTTCCCTCCTGCTCTTTGGGCGTGGCTCCCAAGGTGGCAAGCAGGTGCGGAATCAGAGGTGCGGCTGCCGGAGCATCAGCCCAGGTCCTTCTGGTGAAGCTCAGGGAACACTGAGAAGGAACGGGCACCTGGCCCGTGAGCCGCGGAGTGCAGGGCTGGCAGGCCAGGTGCCGGCCGGAGCCAGCTGCACCCGCACTCCCACACCCCTCCAGAAACGCCTCCAGTTCTGCTCCTGAAACAGTGATCGCAGAACCAGGGGAGAGGTGGCGTGCCTGGGGGACGAGGTACGGTGACTCTGAATGCCACCACCAGGCACGCATTTCCTCACTCATGCCTGGACTCATCCCACCCCATCCCAAGATCCTGGTGAGCGTTGGGAAGAACTTAGATGGACTGACTTTAGCTGTTCAGGGTGGTGCCTGACTGCAAGTGACAAAGGATGTCGTACAGTTCAGAACTATGGAGAACTACAGTTCAGAACTACCTTTTGACAATAACTTATTAATGGAGAGACTGTTATCAAAACTGGCAGTCTAAGCTGGGTGTGGTGGCGTGCACCTGTAATCCTTGTGACTCAGGAGGCTGAGGCAGGAGGATTGCAAGTTCAAGGCCAGCTTCAGCAACTTAGTGAGTCCCTGCCTCAAAATAAAAACCTAAGAGCTGGAGATGTGGCTCCGTGACTACGGTGTCTCTGGGCTCAATCCTCAGTATTAAAAAACAACTAAGCCCGTCAGAGCCAGCATGTCCTTATGTGAGTTCAAGTCCCTGAGAGTGACCTTCAATAAACAGGGCTCAGCGCACATGGACTCTGCACTGACCCTGCAGCACCTGTGGAATTGCCAGGGCTCAGGCTGGCTCCCTCCATGGCTTGGTGGAGTGGACACTGGGACCATGGTGTGACAGTGTCTGCTTGTGCTGAGCACATGCCTGTCCCAGTCCTTGCTGGTCCACTCCTGAGCATGCCCCTCAAGGACATGTCCAAGAACGTCCAGAACAGCCCTGGCTGGCAGCCGGACTACCGTCCACATGGAATGAACAGGCAGCAGTGCCCATTCTTACAGGGGCACGCGGCTCGGCGCAGAGGAGGGAAAGACATGGTGTGGGCACGCGTGACCTTGCGGATCTACGTCAGAGGCATGAGGCTGAAGAGGAGACGGGGTGCAGTGCAGGGTGCCATGGACGGAAGTGCAAACTGGACGTCACCTACGGCTGTTTCCCAACCGGGGTGGCTGCCCCCAGCTGATGTTTGGCAATGTCTGGAGACACTTTGGGTAGTCACACTGGATGGCAGGGGTGCTACTGGCATCCAGAGGGTGGCAGCCAGAGACACTGATGCCCTACAACAAGCAGACAGTCCCTGCCACAGAGGGGCCCTGTCCCCAAACGCCAAGAGTGCAGGGCCAGGAAGGCGGTAGCCTAGCCTCTGCTCCATCCTCCTCCCGCCAGCCCTCACTTAAGTAGGACAGGACATTTGAGTCAGTGTATCACTTCTACTAAAGTGAAATGAGGGGGTTGGCTTTCGGGTGTCCCAAGGCAAACACCAACCACAGGAACACGCCGACTCATGGTGGCCTCTTGGGTCTTTCACAATATTTTCCAAACCACATGTCGCAGTACAAGCAGCAAAAGCACCCGGCTCTCACAGGCTCCCCGGATCCCACCACCCCGGCCCCCACCTTCTAGAGCTCTCCCTGCTGTGAGAAGGGGGCCACCCTCAGCCCCGCACCCTCACCCCACCAGCCGCAAGCCTGCCTGGGTGCTGGGGTGCTGGGTGCCACAACTGGCCGGCGCTCACAGCCCTCGGGGCCCTGTGCTGAGAGGCACAGTCAGGGCAAGGAGGGGCGGCCACTGCTTGGATCTGGCTTTATCTGGCCCAGCCCAGGGCACACATGGGGTGAAGCAGGGCCCCGGGAGCAGGTCTGCCTGGGCACGGCTCCGTGGGGAGCAGACTCAGGCTGCCCCCGGGGGCGGCAGGGCCTGGGTTTTGGTGGGCTTTGTTTTCTGCTAGGTTCACATGCTCTGGCCGTCAGAATTACAAGATCAAGGCACTGAAACGGGACTCAGAGGCACAGCGAAGGCGTGTAAGCACCAACTGGAGTAGGCCAAGGCCCCAAGACGGAAGCAGGGCAGCCCACAGGCGACGGAGACACTTACACATCTCCAGAGTGAATTTCTCAAACACACACGTGCTCTTGGTGCACCGAGACCTCAGAATCCCAGAGTCAACTTGTTTCAATGTAAATTTCAGGAGAGACATGACCAGTCTACTTTCCAGTGGAGGTCAGAGAGTCCAGGCGATTCCAGGGCCTTGTGATGGCCTGGGGTGGCCCAGGGCTGTGGTGTGGTCACTGCTGCACAGCCATCCTCGGCCTACAGCCTGCCCGGAGCCGAGCCTCCCACGCACGCCCCACGGATCAGCACCTTCAGGACACTTGCTGCGCTACGGAAGGGCGTTTCTCCTCGGTGTAAACGGGCAGGCTGAAGCTGTTTGTTCCTTTGCCCCCAGATCCTGGGGTGGACGCTGCCTTTCCTGGTTTATTCCAGTGCACAGTGACCTTCAGCGTCCAAGGAGCCCCTGGTGTCGCTGTCAAGAAGTAACAGAGCACAGGGCGTGCTGCCACCTCCTGACCGTGCAGGGAACTGCAGGGAGTGAGCTGGAAGGGCTCCTAGGGCAGCTCACCCTGGCGTCCTTAAGGGACTGACCCCCACGACCCTTGGGTTTGTTTCTGGTGAAGATTCGCCCAGGGGGTCCCTGACCAGAGGCTGAACCAAAGCTGAAGGGCTGCGTGGAAGTATCCAGAGCGGACAGGAGGGGCTAGGAAGCAGGGTTCAAGATCAAAGGGAGCAAGAGACCAAACTCCCCAAAGCCATTTGCTGCCAGCAGAGGCCCAGCCCCAGGCCCCCTGGTGCGCTTCTGGGAGGGGGCCACAGCGCAACTGCTCTGGTGTGCTTCCCGAACCGCCAGAGGGCATCTGTGGGCAGGTGCTGAGGGTTCAGGGCAGGTCCGCCTCAGACAGCCCCCGCCCTCCAGCCCGGGCAGGGAGGGTGAGGGCAGACAGCAGGAGCAGGGCCCGACAACAACACAGGCCAGCCCTGCCACGAGCCTACAGGGAACAGGTCACATCTAGTCCCTCACTCCTCCTGCCGGCAGGCCCAGGTGGCAGTGCCACCCCTCGTCATTCACAGGCAGAGGGCTCAGTGACCAGCCCAGGGTCAGAGCCGGCTAGTGGCAGGGTAAGGGGCCTGCTGACGAATGGCGTCTGCCCCGGCCAGGCCTTACTCCACTTGCCTGCTCTCAATGCTGCAAGCGCCCAGTTCATCCCAACTCCTAAGTGTGCTCTGCTGTTCACCGTCCCCACTCACTCCCAAGTGCCAGTGGCCAGCCTCAGCAAGCAGGGCAGGTGGCAAGTCTGAAGGGGTGTGAAAGCCAGGTGCAGTGGCTGCACACGGACAATATTCCTTGTAAGGCCTTCAAGTGGGAAGAGCTCAGGAGCAAGCCTGTCTGCAGGAAGCCCAAACCTCAGTTGTTCCCAGAACTTTTAAGACAACAAACTTGGCCTTAAAACAAAGAAGAGGAGGGGAGGGGCGGCAAGGCTGGAGGGAGAGCCTGAGGGCAGCAGGCCTGAACCCCTAAGACTGCCCTCTGTGCCCCAGCACTCAGACCTCACAGCTGGCAGCGGCAGGCAGGACTGTGCCCTCAGGGTCAGAGCACAAGAAGGTGTGGTCCTGCCCGGAAACCAGGAAACCAGTGTCTTCTTAATCTTCTTAAAAGTGAATTTTACTCACTGCAAAGCTAACTTACGCTTTTCAAAAACATGGAAATTACTCATCACAGCACCTGTCCCCTAGCATCCCCCGCCTGCCTGATGCCAAAGGCCTGTGCTGCACTGGAAGTCCAGGGACACTGTCCTCTCTGCAGAGCACAGGAGTAACCTCCCGCAAACTCATGTGATACGGGAGACTAGAACACCAGACCTCTCGCAGCCCACCGGCATCAGAATGGCAGGAACAGCAACAGACGCTCACCAGGGCAGAAACCAAGCAGGGGCAACAGGCCAGAGCCAGCCCCCGCCAAGTGAGGAAGAAATCCCACGCCTCTCGGGAGGCTCGCCACACCCACAGAAATACCTGTAAGTGCATCTTTAATACGTGTTTCCACACACACATGGACCTCTTCAATCAAACAGAATATGGCGAGGGGGAGGTGAGAGAGAGCAGTGTTTTCTAAAAGGCAGGTAGGAAGCTCAAGGTCAGGTGTTACCAGCCCAACCCAGAAACCCCGGGCCACACAGAACGCTCTGGAAACCATGACGTCCAGACTGAGGCGACAAACCGAAACACACTCCAGACGGGCTGAGGTTTGGGAAACCACCACCTTCCAATGATTAAAAGTAAAAATTGACTAAAAGGTCATCTGCGCAGTTCTCGGATGTGCTCGGTCCCCTGGCGTCCTGCAGGCCGCATTGACTCGTCTCACCCACTGACCACCTTCCCGTGGTGCTGGCCTCACGCAGGGCACTCCACAAAGAGGCCTGGATGTTTCTACAGCATTACATAGAAAATACGTTCCTCCCCAACAACCGGTAAGACAGAGCAGGCATGGAATAGGCTGAGACAGAGGTAGATGAAAGTTTTTAAATGAAAATATCTTCAACAGAATCACTCTGTGAAACCCTGGAGTCAGAGAAATGCCCTCTAAATGACAGCAGCAGACTGCGTAGACCTCCTTTAATGCAAACACAGTGATTTTGAAGCCACTCGCCAGTGTTTCCAAACCGCCTCACAACGATCCATGTTCAGCCAATCCGAGCAACGGGTCCCCAATTAGGGCCACGTGGACAGGGGAGGTGACACCAAGTCTGGGAAGCAAAAAAGCAAGCACAGTGGACAAGTAAATTGACATGGAAATCCCAACCCCCCACACTGGCTAATTAAGATAAGGCGACATTGCTTGCTGGGGTAGGGGAGGATAAAAGGACAGATCAGAAAGGGAGGCATCTGCTCACCCATTTGTTGTCAAAGATGGAGAGCGGCCTAAAAACAATTCCCAGGAAGCAAGGGGGACAAAGCCGGTGCCCTTGATCATCGGTTGATTTTATAGAAAAAACATGACATTTGGCTGGTGAGACGAGGTGTCCCCAGATGTGTTACTTAACACCAGCATCATTTTGTGTGTTTTTTAGGTTCACTGTTGCTTGGGAAACTGGGGTACAGGACACTGGGGACAGTTGACAAGGCAGTTGCTGGAACCAGAGAAGTAACAGAAACACCTGGACCTTCCGTCTCTGCCGCAGTCCGGCTGGGCAAAATAACCGGGAGGTGACAAGCAACTTGAAGGTTGAAGCGGGAGCTGCTTTATTGTGGGGAAACTCAGCGGAAACTGAGCGGGAACTCAAGGTATCAGGCACCCAAGGTAGCAGGAGCGGCTTTATTGCGGGACAGCAGAGGTATATATACCTAACTGATTACACACAGCTTGACTCAATTAGCACCATCTAGATACAGCAATCAGCCAAATAGGAATCCCCACCATCTAAATGGCCCGGTGGCCTTGCTTCACAAACCACTCCTCCTGGCAAACTGCCAGGCGCCATCTTGACTTGATTCGAGGTCCCCAACATCTCCTTCCTTTTGTTTTATTGAACAACAAGTATGTGGCTTAGGGACTGTGCCTGTTTTAGGTTATCCAATACTACATATGGTCCTTACCCATCATTGGATGGTCTGACCTCAAATTGTCAGCCTCCTGGCTTAGGGCGGTACCATTGTAATTGGATCTTACCTGTCTTTGACTACCAGCCCAACACACTTAGCCATACTTGTGGATAACGATCATAGTGGTTTTTACACAAACACCATAAACAACCTGCCACAAGCAGAAGGAGGATACAAAATGCCACGATACCAAGCCATTGACGACTCCAAGAGAGAAACCCCTGGAAAAACTGTACCACCGATGACACCATCAGCAAAGATACCCTGGTACTGTTAAGAGTTACAATTTGTTGTCTCTATAGATTCATAATGCATAGAAGTGACACACGGTCCAGGTAAGTTCTGTAAGCAGCTTAAAGCAGAGGAATCCATTAATATGTCTATTCCTTCTTGAAGTATTGATGCAGCAGTTTGTACAGTTTGTGTGATAGCTATCACAGAAGCTACAGCAATAGCAGCAGAAACAGCAACAGCTGTAATGATGGTAGCTGTAATTCCAAAGTCTCATTTGTTTTTCAGTAATACTGGAAATTCTTCTATTTTTGTCTAAAGGTAGGAATTCTGGCAATAATGGCTAAAGAAAATTGTGTAGCATTCCAGCAGGCACTAAGAAAACAATTTTCTGAACAATTTAGTACATTATCCTGAAAAAAAATTATTAAATATAATGAAAAGGAAAGATGAAAGTAAACAAACAGATCTGTTAACCTCCTTTTTTTGTTCACTTTTTAAAACAATACCCAATTTAAATTAAACTAAATCACGTGAATAAAAAATATTTGGATCCATTTTTTCATGAGCGCTCCTCATATATGAAATATGGACATACACACATACAGACATACAACACATAACACAAGTGTGCACACATTACACAATAGTAGAGGCCTTGTAGCTTTTCACAGGTGAAATCTCCATTGCAATATTTTAAAACTCCATAGTTGATCAAAAATTAAAACTGATCAGAAATACATTAACCTAGGTCTGTATGAGCTCAAAAAATAAAATAGAAAAAAGCATCCTGGCTACCACCTGGGCTTGACTCTTCTTTTGATATTCCATCCTTCTTCTTGTAACTGGCATATGGGTTTGAAGGCATTCCCACAATTAAGCCTCAAGGTTTTTTTACATTTGATATAGGCCTCAATAGTGCTCATTATTCATTAGCCTCCAGGTGTGGGAGAATCACTGTTGCAGATGTAAGAATAGCCAAGCTGGAGCTCTGGATATCAGCTGTTACGGATTTGAGCCAAATCACCTTCTTTTCGATCTGTAGAAATCACTTTAGTTGGTCTCTCTGGAATCCAAATCAGCTGCTGTTCTCCCTGTGGAAACACACAAACAGACCCCTGACTCCAGACAATCACTGGGTCAGGACCTTTCCATTGTCCAGTTAGAATATCCTTCCAAAGTACCTTTGGCTTATGTACATTTTTTGGACACATGTGCCTTTCCGCAGCACTAAGCCCTGATGAATCCAAATTTAAAAAGTTTAAAGTAAAAAGGGTTATGTTAAGTTTATCTTTGGGGGATATATATCCCTTCCCAATTCCCCCTTTTTGCTTTAATAAGTACACTTTAATAGTTTGATGGGCTCTTTCAACTATGCCTTGTCCCTGTGGATTATACGGGATGCCTGTTATATGAGTAATGCCAAATGATGAGCAAAATTGTTTAAAAGAAGCAGAAGTATAGCCAGGGCCATTATCTGTTTTTAACTGTTTTGGAATGCCCACAGTGGCAAAATTTTGTAAACAATGAGATATAATATCTTTAGTTTTTTTCTCCGGCATGAAGGGAGCCCATCAAATATCCGGAAGAAGTATCAACTGTAACATGCAAATATTTTAATTTTCCAAATTCTGGCAAATGTGTGATGTCCATTTGCCAGATATGATTAGATATCAGTCCTCTAGGATTAATTCCAAGATTAACTTGTGGTAAAAAGGTCACACAATTTTGACATTGTTTTATTATATGTCTAGCTTATTCCTTAGTTATTCTAAAACGCTTTTGTAAATATTAGCATTGACATGGAAGGATTTGTGAAAATTTGTAGCTTCTTCTAGTACAGAAAAAAACATGTATGTCATGTGTAGTTTTATCTGCTAAATCATTACCCAAACTAAGGGCTCCAGGCAATCCTGTATAGCCCTGATATGTCCTATGAAGAATGGATCTTTTCTGTCCCAGATAAGACTTTGTATAGTAGAAAACAAAGAGAAAACAGTAGAGGAAGGGGAAATCCTACCAGCATCTTCAAGGGATACTATAGCATTAACTATATACTGACTGTCAGAAAATAAATTAAAAACAGAATCTTTAAACATCCCAAAAGCTTGTAATACTGCATTAAGCTCTACCTTTTGAGCTGATTGTTTGGGTACTAAAAATGTAAAAGTTTGATCAGGTGTAACTATTGCTGCTGTACCATTATTTGACCCATCAGTAAATATTATTGGAGCATTCATGATAGGTGTTTTTCTTGTCATTTTTGGAAAAACTACAGGATGCGAGGACCAAAAAGACAACAAAGGATTAGATGGTAAGTGGTTATCAAATGAACAAATAGATTTGCACATGATTATTGTCCAAGTATTTAACTCATTAGCTAACTCATCAATTTGATTCATAGTATATGGAGTAATAATTTTATTGGGAGAAATTCTAAACACTCCCTTTGCTGCTTTTATTCCTTTGAGTATTAATTGCCCTACAGCCTCAGGATACCTAGTAAGAATAGTGTTAGGAGAATAAGATAAATGTATCCATAATAATGGACCTTCTTGCCAAAATACTCCTGTAGGAATATTTTTAGTTGGTAATATAGTAAATAACAGAGGCAAACTTATATCAATTCTATCCAAATGCATATTTTCCATATATGTTTCTATGAATTTTAATGTCTTTCTTGCTTCAGGCGTTAACATGCGGGGTAAATTTGGATCCGATGGACCTTTTAGGATATCAAATAAAGGTCCCAACTCTCCTATTGGTATGCCTAGATAAGGCCTTATCTAGTTTATGTCTCCTAACAACTTTTGAAAATCGTTAAGTGTTTTAAGTTGATCTACTCGTATTTGAATTTTTGGTGGGCGGATCATGGTCGAGCATAATAGAACTCTTAAATAATTAATTGGAAATTTTAATTGTACTTTATCTATTGCTATCTCTAGATTATAATTTTTAATAAGTTTGTAAGTGTGGCATAACATTCTAGCAATGTATTTTTATCTTTGTGTGCTAATAATACATCGTCCATATAATGAAATACTTGTAGTTCAGGATTTTGATTTCGAAGTGGCTGGATTGCTTTGTTACCATAAATTTGACACATAGTTGGGCTGTTAGCCATCCCTTGAGGGAGTACTTTCCATTCATATCTCTGATCAGGACCTTCATGATTCAGTGCAGGGACAGTAAATGCAAAACGTGGACTATCCTCAGGATGAATTGGAATGGAAAAAAACCTTTAATATCTATAACTAAAACATACCAGGTTTTTGGCAAAGCAGACAATTGAGGAATCCCCGATTGAGCAGGTCCCATGATAACCACCTCGTTATTAAAAGCTCTTAGATCCTGTAATAGTCTCCATTTGCCAGATTTCTTTTTGGTAACAAAAATTGGAGTATTATGGGGAGAGATAGAAGGTTGTATATGTCCCTCTGCTAATTGTTGTTTGACCAGGTCATGGGCTAGTTGTATCTTTTCTTTAGTCAGGGGCCACTGAGGAACCCATACTGGCCTTTCTGATTTCCAAGTAATTTTTATTGTCTCAGTGCCCCCTCCCGAAAACCCAATCCATGTCTATCTGTCTTTTGATCTATTTGTATTGGTGCCACTATACCTTGTCCTTGTTCTCCTAATCCTTATCCTTTCTTAAAAACTTGTCCAGCCATAATAGTGGGTGCATTTGTATTGATATGTGGAATGTTATTAGTTAATGTTAATCCCAATTGACCTAGAACATCTCATCCCCATAAATTTATAGGAAGATGATCCAATACATGTGGCTGTATATTTCCTTCACATCCTTCAGGATCCTTCCATTTTAATACTATTGCACTTCTATGGGGATTAGTCGCCACCCCTAGGCCTCGAAGCATTTGAGTGGCTTGTTGTGAAGGCCAATCTTCTGGCCATTCTCAACGAGAGATGATGCTAAGATATGCACCTGTGTCTAGTAGTCCATTGAAATTTTTTCTTTGAGTAGTTAAGTTTAACATAAGGCGAGAATCTAAATTTAAAGAAAGCATAGCCCAATCTATACCTGTGGAGCCAAATCCTTTGGAACCTCTTTCTACATTATGACTAGTAAATTTGTCATGTGAGCTAGGGAGTATTAATAACTGTGCAATACTATCTCCTGGTGAAATTACTGAGATACCCCTTGGAGAACTAGCTATAATTTTTGTCTCACATTCATAATCGGGATCAATTACCCCAGGACTTATCATAAGTCCTTTTAGAGTAGAAGAACTGCGTCCCAATAATAAGCCTACTGTTCCTTGGGGAAGAGGCCATTTCACCCCTGTGGGAATGATTTGAACTCCCATCTCTGGAGTTAGTACTGCTCTGGTGGAGGCGCAGATGTCCAATCCTGCACTTCCTCTGCTTTGTCTGATAAGGGAGTTAACGGATAATGTGTCCTGGGCACTACCCTGATGGTGTTGCTGGGTTCCTTCAATGCCCCGTATATTTGTGATTGTGGGCCCTGGGGCATCAGGCCCCCTCGTCCGTTTTTTGGCAACAGAGTACCCTCTACAGTAATCTGAGAACGGCATTCACAAGCCCAGTGTTTTCCTCTATGACATCGTGGGCAAACACCTGGTATTTTTCTTTTTTGATCATACCCAGTTTTGTAACTTGTTTTAAACCCTCCTCCTATGGGGCAATTCCTTCTAAAATGTCCTGCTTGACCACAATTATAACATGTTTTTGGCCTGACACCTAAAGCCTGCTGTACTCCCCAGGTTACTGCAGCTGCCAAGACTTGCCCCTGAATCACTGGTTCACCAATATCTCTACACAGTTTAATGTATGCATTTAAGTCTTTATATTTACAAGGTCTAATGGCCTCCCTACACCATCTATTGGCTTGTTCGAGGGCTAGTTGCTTTATTAATGACATCGCTTGTTCTACATCCCCAAAGACTCTGCTTGCTATTTGTATAAGCCTATCCCCAAACTCAGCATAAGGTTCATTAGCTCCTTGTATTACCTTAGATAATTGACCTTGTAAATCTCCTTGTCCTTGTAAAATCTTCCATGCCTTAACCGCAGCTGAAGCGATTTGTAAGTATATGGCAGAATCATATCTAGTTTGTTGCTGCTGACCCTCATGAGGTCCTTCTCCTAGCAACATATCTAGATTTCTCTGTGGATACCCGGCTGCTGCATTTCGCTTGGCAGTCTCCATACACAATTCCTGATTAGCAACTTTCCATAACAGATATTGTCCTCCATTTAGCACAGCCTTGCACATGCCAGCCCAATCTGCTGATGTCAAGTTATAATTTGCAATGGATTCAGCCATGCTTACGGTAAAAGGGGCTTGAGGACTATAGGATGCTACAGCTTCTTTCAACTGCTTTACAGTTTTAAAATCCAAAACCTGGTGATATTGCTGCCCTCCCTCATCCTCAAGTACAGGGCATGCTAATCTTCGAGGCCCTATCTTAGAATCCCATCTATCAACTATGGGGGTTGGGGACCACCCAGCATATGTTGTCTCCATAGGTGGAGCTGTTGGTTGAATACTTACACCCTCTGGTGATAGAAAGGTGTTAGTAGCAGCCTCCTGTTGTTAACTTCTCCCCTGATAGCCCTTCCTCTTCTAAACTTTCTTCCCCTGTCTGACTAGCTGGAGAGACTTTTTCTTTTACTTGATCTAAGATTTCTTCTCCTTCCTCTACCATAGTCTGAACTGAAGGCTTTGGACTAAGCAAATGAGATCATATCAACGTCCATAATGTTAATGTGCCAACTGGCAGAGTTCCAGGGTTTTTCTTTTCTATCTTTTAAAAATATTCACCATGATGGTCCTATTGTGATATTAACAACTCCTCCTTAAAGAACCATGGGCTACATTTTTGTATCGTATCAACGTATGCCCTAATTATTCTTGGTTTTACTGAGGTGCCTCCTTCCTCTAGCAATTTACTTAACACCCTTTCGGTTTGATTTTTACTAACTTCTGATCCCATTTTTCCATAACAAAGATAACGCAATCCACTAAGATAACACAAAACAAAACCGAAACAAAACGAAACAAAAATGGAACAAAAACACACTATCAATTTTTCTATTTTCTTGAAATGTGCATCCATTCTCTCACCCTATCTGTTCCTCAGGGGCGATCAGCTTTACTCCTGTCCTATTTATTTCTAGGAACAGGCAGCTTAAAAATGAAACAAAACAAAACGAAACAAGAACACACTGTTTATTGAAATGGTCAGCCATCCTCTCGCCCTATCCTCAGGGGTGAGCAGCCTTACCTTGTCACTTACTCCCAGGCGTCCTGGAGCTCCCCATACGGGCCAACATATGCCGCAGTCCAGCTGGGCAAAATAACAGGGAGGTGACAAGCAACTTGAAGGTTGAAGTGGGAACTGCTTTATTGCGGGGAAACTCAGTGGGAACTCAAGGTAGCAGGAGAGGCTTTATTGCGGGACAGCAGAGGTATATATACCTAACTGATTACACACAGCTTGACTCAATTATTACCATCTAGATACAGCAATCAGCCAAATAGGAATCCCCACCATCTAAATGGCTCGGTGGCCTTGCTTCACAAACCACTCCTCCTGGCAAACTGCCAGGCGCCATCTTGACTTGATTTGCGGTCCCCAGCACGTCTCGCCTGTCTCTTCATGATGGACTAACAGAGGTCAACTCACCACCAACTGCTGGGTCCCCACTGGCTCAGCTTGGTCGATTCAGAAGCAACTCATGGACTGCACTCAGCTTTCCTAGCAGCACCATGGGCCGGTCCCAGAGCTGCTGACATCGACATCCAGGGATGTCACTGAGGGAGGTGATGTGATGCCTTCTACACAGTTCTTGCTGTGTCATCCACAGCACACCTAACACAACTATGCTGAGAAATGACTCTAGAATGCCCCAGGAGACGCCCAGTGGCTGGACTATCATCTCCAACAGGGCAGAGAATGGCCACCACTTTACAGCAGCTTGTTGGCTGGTGGGACTTCATTAGGCTCCTCCCTGAGAACATCACCCCGTGACAGACTTGCTACAATATCTTAACATTCACTTTGGACTTAGAAGCCACCTAGAGACTGCCACATGTTAGTGAAGGAAAAATCACCAATTTTGTAGATGCTAACACTGAAGTTAACAGGCAAACCTGTAAGTGTAAATGAAGGCCCAAAGCCAGGGTGGCTGACGGTGCAAGACTTCAGAAAATGTTTGGATTTGCTGGAATCATCCAACTCTCTAGCTATGGCCAGTTAGTGCCAGGACTGAATGCTGGTCATTCCTAATTCTAGGCTGTCCTCTCCCTGGTATATTCAGCTCCTCTGGGGTTTGCTCTCCTGCCTGCAGCTGGTGATGTGCTGACCTTGCTTGGACAATACAAAACCAAAAGTAACTATATCTCCACCCTAAGTGCGACCTTAAGCGCTTAAAGGGATGCTGTGCTGAAGCTGATGCCCTGAAATGGTACCCAGAGGCAGGGCCCGAGGGTGTTAGGATTAGACGGAGGTGGGGGCCAGGGTGGGACGAGGGTCCTTGTGAGACCAGAGCTCAGCCTGCCATAGGAGCACATAGCAAGAACACCGAGCTGCAGAAGTTCGACCTTGAACTTCAGGCTGTTGTCAGCTTTTTACACTTTGACACTTGTTAAGCAACCCAAATCCAGGCCAGGGACATGCAGTGCTAACACAGGAAGGTGACAGGAGACTCCTTTGCTGGCTACCAGGTGACTGTCACAAGAGACAGTGACCTTAGGAATAGATGCAGCATCCCAAGCCACAAGTGGACTGACACCTGGATGTCCCGATGGACATAATCCATACCATCTTGAAAGAGACTCTCAATCCTCAAAGGGACTCCCTTTCCCATGCTTCACAACCCATCTTGGGCTTAAAAGCAGACACTACCAATTTTCAGATTGGCGGGAAGCCAAGAAAGATATTCCAGGGGAAATTTTCTTATCTGCGGACACAGGATGCATTTGCAGAACTGGGTACAGGTCTGGGCGCCCAACCCACTTCAAGCAGGCCTCTTCTTCCACTGCCTGAAAAGGCTCTCCACCAGACCCCCCATGGAACACCCAGCAACAAGGCCACTTCTCTTGACCGACTTAGGACAGAGAGGGCCCTAGGCACAGGAGTTGTCTGTGAGCGGCTCAAGTAGCCCCATCTAGAACTTGACTAAATGCCATGGAGTCAGGCTCTGCTTCATCGTTGGCTAGGTCTTTGTGGGTGTGGGTTGCTCCCCGCAATGCTAACTGCCTGCCAAACTCCATGTGTTCCGTAGGAATTGTACATTATTCTAACATGAAGCTAATTAGATTGTAATTCAGCCAAGCAAATCAGAATGGGGTTATGACTGGGTAAACAGGCCAAGCGGGTGATGTTAGTACTGTAATTTTACAGAGTAAGCTCTTTCCCCTCAAAGAACAGCACCAAGCCATGGGAACACCAGGAGGTAAAGGAAGAGATGGAGAAGGGCTCAGCCATACAAGAACCACTTCTCTGTGGCTCTGGCACATTTCTAGGAGTCGTCTTCACAGGGCATGGGGCAGGAGCCCTTGTCACCAGCCTCTCCCTTGCATGTGCTCTCTTCTCTTGCAGGCACCTGAGGGTGGCGCTGGGAGGTGGTGCTGAGCTGCTCGGCCTCCATTTAACCACCATTTGGTGTACCTGGAAACTGCTGGGATACAGTACCAAGGGGGGGGGGGCGTGCCAGGACCTCCCTTTTCCAGCTAACTGGGATTCTAGGACCTCAATGGCATAGATCCACAGCTCGGCTGGTGGCAGGGCTTCCTGTAGCTGGCAGGTGCAGCTGAGCCCCACGAACGCGTCACTGAAAAAGGTCTTTGCATTCAAAGAAACACAGGCAGCTTTAAACCAACTTTGTGATTTTTATTGATGGGCGAAACTTTATACTCCTAGGTGTCACTAAACTGTGTACAAGTGGGGACGCGGCGGTACAGAGGAGCGACAGCAGAGCCGACAAAGCAGACTCGGGACGCAGCCTTGTGTTTGCCCTTCTTCATCACGGGTACACAGAAGCATGAATGCAATTTGGAATCTTTTAATGGCAATAAGGTTACAATCACCCATCTATGCAGACTAGCATCTTAACTCCAAATGTTGATCGCAATGTGTACGTAAGCAGTTTCTCATCGCACAATTATTAAAATGTACTTTTCCTGTTAGGAACCAGCAACTTATTTTTTATGTTTATTTTTCTTCTGAAGTAAGAACTATTTTCTTCTCCAATAACTGGCTCATTTTTATCAAAAACTAAAGGGTGGGGGAGGAAAGTGTAATGGATTAAAAAATTTATTTTTTAAGGAAAGATAAAATTCATTTTTCACAAATTTACAAGGTTGCTGGTGCAGAATTTATTCTACTAAGCAATTAGACTGGGAATCAAATGCAAGTTTCCCTTTCTTAGGAATCAGCATTATTTCAGAAATATGGGTTTTTATGTATTCTTAAATCAAGCGACAGTCTGTTTCAACCAAATGATTTTGATTTGGAAGTTAGAAGTCAACATAAAACTACACTGCGCACAAACCCCAAGGCATCTCCTTTTCATTCGAGCCCATTTTCGCAAAAAGGAGAAAGTTTCTCTTTAAAGAGCCACTAAAGAGAGGCAGGAAGTTAGTGAGACTGGTGTTCTAAAAGCGGGCATCAGGCACACACACGCGCACAGAGGGTCACAGCAGGTCCACTCGGCGATAATACAGGAGGTAGGCTGTGCGCTCAGCAGCTGGTTTCACCACCTGGTACTGGGTGACCACCTTGACCGTCTGGTCGTCGATGCGCAGCCAGCCGTTCAGGCCAATCTGGAAGACGTCCGTAGTGTAATGGCCTCCGGTCGCGCTGCTGCCATGATGATAGACCACTGCAAGAGAGCAGCAGGCACTGTTAAGAGGCAGCCCCTGTCCTGGGATGTCCATGGGAGAGGGGGAACTGAGAGCAGTGTTATAAAGCTCAAACAATGTGAATGATTTATAGTACAAAGTTGCACATAGCTTCAAGGCAAGGGTAAGAGTAAGGCAAGACAGATCTCGTGTTGGGGCCTGTATCCACACGTAACCTGTCACTATGTGTGGATAATACCACACGTGTAAAACACCTGTCTTGCACACTATCACACTACACACACATTTTAATAGCATATTTAAAACACCTAACACCTCACAAAGACACCTCCCACAGAGCCTCAGCAGCCACACAACCCATCCCTAGGCCTGTATTTATGTTTTTAAAGAATCCTGTAGTTCAATCATGAAGTCTTAGTCAAAGGCCTAGACAAGCTGGGTGAGGTGACGCACACCTGTAATCCCAGCAGTTCAGGAGGCTGAGGCAGGAGGATTGCAGGTTCACAGCTAGCCGCAGCAACTCAGAGAGACCCTGTCTCTAAATAAAATATAAAAAAAGGGCTGGGATGTGGCTCAGTGGTTAAGCGCCTCTGGGTTCAACCCCTGGAACAAAACAAACAAAAGAAGCCTAGACCAACGTAAATGTTGGGCAAGGTGGTGAGGACAGCTCCCCCTCCTGTGAGGCAGGGCGGAGAACACCCATTCAGCTGGAGACATCAGGCTGGGTGAAGGATGTCCTGCCAAATTCTGGACAGGAAGAGCAGTGTGGACTGCTAAGCTGTGTTCCCCCAACAGTGGTCCAAAGGTATAGCCACGGGCAGCCTCATTGGCAGGAAATGTCAACACTGAACAACCCAAACATCTCGGGCTCCAGCGGCAGCTGTCATGTCTGGGTGCTGAAGGAATGTAGAAGGCCCAGGTCCACTCTGGGCTAGGAACGGTTGCTGGGAGGACAATGCTTAGAGTTGGAGGACAGAGCTACTAAAGGGGGGGATTCTGTCACTGGCCAGACTCTTTGGCTCTGCAGTCAGAAACAGGTAAACAGCCAATGAAGGTCCCAGCTTATTCTTGTGCACAAGTCACAGGACACCAGCATGTCTCTTAGGCCCCAAATTCTCTTTGGAATTTTTGTCCTGAATTTTGACCTTGAAGACCAATAGTTTTGTTTTCAAAGTAACCAACCAAGTCAGTAGAATTTGAAGAACCTAAGGGTTTAATTAATCCATACTTCCCATAAGACACCTCCACTCTAAATAAAAGTTCAGGAGAACTGTACTCCATACATCCCAGCTTCTTAAGGTGGCAGTCCAGGTAACTAATGTGAAACACATCACTTATCCCAGGAGAGCCCACTGTCAGAGGCAGAACAGAGACCCAGGGTTTTTTTTTGTTTTGTTTTGTTTTTGAAAAGCTTTTACTTTTTGAGAGTTCACTTCTTGAGAATGCATACACATTCACAGTGAGGCACCTGACCCAGAGACAAAGAATTCTCCACACTGTCCCTGACTACCAACCTTCTCTTGCAAGGGTCTCAAACGGGTAGATTCAGAGAAAAGGCAAAGAAGGTCCACTAGGACCTCAGTGCAGGCTCCAAGGAGCCAGGCTGGCCACAGAGCCAGGCTGGTTGGCTGCAGAGCCACAGAGTGCCCACCAGACCTCAGAACTTCCACTCGCAGGCAAGGGAAGGAGACTGCACACACCCATGAGAGAAGGCACCTGCTGCCACTTTCACTAGGGCCCAACAGGTCAGGGAGGGGCTGTGATCAGATGTTTTGAGGAGGGGGGGAAAGCAAAACCAAACAAAGAAAACTCAACACAACAACAAAACAAATAACGAAGCATGGGAGACGAGGGAGACAGAGAGAGCGGGTACCTTCCAGTGTGGCCAGATCCTTGGCCCTGGATATGGCTCATCAAACCCTTAAAACCTCAGGAGTGACTGAGGCAGACAGATGGGAAACCCTGCTGAGCCCCTCCAGGGATGGGGTGTGCCATTCACCCTCTGGGACCTCACTGTGGGGAGGCTGGAGGCCCAGGAGCGGGGGAGGTACCATATACAGTATCATATACAGGAGGGTCCAGGGACGCCAGGGTGGGACACACCTCTTAACCCAGGAGAGTGACCAGCCGACACAGAGGCTCCACTGCCGGTCACCCCACCTCGCTGGCAGCTGAAGTTCACTCTGCCTTGAAGACAGAGGCATTCGTTTCAGGACCATCTCCCTAGGGCTCCCTGCCCACAGAGCAGAGCACACTCTGCACGGGTGATGGCACAGGGAAGGGGGCCTGGGGGTAAAGGCTCCACCACTGCTCACCACTGCTCCAACAAGCAAGGGACAGCAAAACAGCACTTACCTGCAAAGAGCCTATAGGTTCTGTGGCATTTAAAATTCTTATTTTTAACTCCTGGAGAAAGCAGTTCTGAAAAACAAAATATCAACAGCTCTAATTCACAAAAGCACTTAGAGATTCAGAGTAACAAAAGCCAAGGGCTAGGACAGTCTCCACCCAACAAGCCAGCAGCAGGGCAGAGAGCAGAGCTCTGCCCTTAGTGGGCCAGGAGGGGAACCAGCGTGCAGGGCAGGGAGGAGCACAGGCCCAGCCCACCTGCGAGCTGCCCGAGCAACGCCCAGAACCACAAGGCTCGGGTTGGACACCTCTTGCAAACAGATGCTCTAAAAAACAGCACAAGAAAAATGCTGTCCACTCAAAAGCAAGCTCACCAAAACAGTCCTGGGAAACCCAAGAGTCAGAACATTTCATAAGTGAGTCACATCAAACTCTAACCACGTGAGGCCAATATGCTCCCCTGAGCCTGTGCCCGTCTTCAGGTTCAACTCCCAGGCAGGGGCACTCAGGGCCAGGAGGAGCCCATCCCAGGAGGCACTCTCCGCAGCCACTGTGCCTCCTCTCCTCCCCCACCCCCACCCCCACCCAAGCAAGATCCTCCGGCCCCCAGTGATGTCATTTCTGTTTCTACAAAGGATTTGAGGTGGGAGCAGATACAAAACCACATGTAATAAGCAAGGAGAGAGGTGCAATCAGCTTAGTCGGGATCCCCCCAGGACACAGTGGTACAGGCCTGGAGTCCAGCAGCTTAGGAGGCTAAGGCAGAGCTCAGGGATTCGAGGCTGTCCTTGGCAACACAATGAGACCTCCAAGGAAGAGCAACAGAGAGAGGAAGAAACACAGAAAGAAAGAGAAAGGAAGAAGAGGAAAAGAGACCCAGAGGAAGAAAAAGGAAAGAAACAGAAGGTAAGCCACCTGCTAGCACGGGCAGCTCCCGGGCAGGTGAAGGTCAAGGCGCCTCCAGTGCCGAGGCTGCCTCCCAGGGGCTGCCTCAAGGTTCTGAGACAAGGCAGACTGGAAGGGGACCCATCATGCCTTGCTAGCATCTCTCCTCCCTCTGGTCTCCAGATCAAAAGCCACACTGCTGGAGAGGGTGGAGGCAGCTGTGAAGCAGAGGGTGGAGGGACAGGGGACTGGCTGCAGCCCCACTCTGAGCTAACAGAAGGTGCCATGCTGTCCTTGGGCACCAAGGGCGCGACCACACGTGGCACCTGGCTGTGAGGAGACTCCAGGTGTGTCAGGCAGGTGGGAAAGAGCATGAGCTTCCTCAGCCAATGCTGCTAAGGCACCCGCCTCTGCTTCCCAGACCTTAGGGCATGCCGACTCCTCAGGGTACCATTCTAACTTTCAATGTTGTACAAGACATTTTCGCAAATTCTGAAGCATCGACAAAAGCTTTCCCTCAAGGGGTGCACTCAGCTGTCCTGCCGAGGCTTTAATCCGGGGCTCTTCTAAGTGGCTTTCTGAATGTGCTGAGCCCTGTTACCTGGGGGACTCATGGCCAAGAGTTCACAAAGCTAACGCACGCATCACTGCAACCAGAGGGAGTCCCACTGCCATCCAACCACGCTGCTCAACACAGCTGTGGGTACTTACTTTGATGGACAAAGGCTCCGTTTTTCTCATCTAGTAAACCATATGGCTTACTCATTTCTGCCTGTTTTTACTTTTATTCTGTAGCGGCACTGGGGCCTGAACCCAGGGTCTCACACATGCTAGGCAAACGCTCTACCAATGAGTTACATCCCCAGTCCTTGGCCTCTATTTTTAAAAAGCCATTTAAAAAATATATATATATCTTAGTTGTAGATGGACATGATACCTTTATTTATTTTTCTTTACGTGGTGCTGAAAATCGAGCCCAAGGCCTCTCACATGCTAGGCAAGCTTTCTACCACTGAGCCACAACCCCAGCCCTTTTAAAAAGCCATTTTAGTGACAATTTTAATATTAAAATCAAGAGGGGCTGAGGATGTAGCTCAGTTGCAGAGCACTTGCCTAGAATGTCTGGGGGGCCTGAGTTCTATTCCCAGCACCATACACAACACGAAAAACGTATGTATATGACATATGTGTATGTCAAGAAATTTGAAATTTAAAAAGCCAGAAAGTGCCCTTCATCTTGACATAACCCCCTATCATAAAATGTGGTGCTGGCTGCTCTGAGAGCACCCCAGCATTACCTTTGCTGATCTCCAGGTCCACAGGATAGTCGATGTTTTTGATCAACTTCTGACACCCGCCAGTCTTCTCATAAACAAATCGTTTCAGATGCAAGACAAGGACAGGAGGGAGCTTTTCCAGAGTCACTCTCCGACTTATCTCAACCTGGGACACAGAACACACCAGGACACCTGTCTTGTCGGACTGGGGGCAGCACATGTCCTCACCAGCACCCAATAGCAGGGCTCCGCGACCCTTCCTGCCCCGGCCCTGCAGCCCATCTGTGACTGCCAAGGGAAGTTCTGCACTGTGGCAGGCAGCCTGGATTCAGATGTGTTGACCTGGTTTTTCATAATTCTCAGTGTCATGATCTGGATTTAGAATGTCCCCTAAAGGCTCACAGGTCAGGGGCTTGGTCCCCAGTGCAGCAGTGTCCACACACGGGCTTCTGGGAAGTGCCTGGATCACGAGGCTCTGACCTGTCAGTGGACTAACACTCTTGATGATATTTCTGGGAGGGGGTGGACACTAGGAGGCAGGGCCTAGATACAGGCCGCAGCAGGTCCCTGAGGGTATGCCCTGGAAGCGTTTATCTTCCCTTCCGGCTCCTTCCCAGTCCACTCAACGCATGTGGTCTCAACAATACTGATGTCAGTTCTTTCAGTTCAATGTTTTCAAAACCCCTAAAGTCATTTATCCTAACCATCAATTTCATAATATTTTGGTTTTATCAATTAATATGCCCTGACATATTTTTATAGATCCAAAGAATGCTCCTTTTAAATAAGCTAGATTTTTATTTTGGGTTTTTAGTGTTGGGGATTGAACCCAAGGATGCTTTACCACAAAGCTAAACCCTCAGCCTGTTTTAATTCTGGGACAAGGTCTCATGAGGTGGCCACTTTGGGCTTGCAGTCCTCCTGCCTTGACCTCCCAAACTGCTGGGATCATAAGCAATGAGCCATAGAGCCCAGCATAAAGCTAAATTTTCTTTAACCAGTTGTGTTTTCACTTTACCATTCACTATACTTACAAACTCTTTAATATTTCCCATTATCTTCTTCGAGAATACTCTGACAAAAATTAAAAAAAAAAAAAAAGCACCCAAAAGGTAACGACATAGTAAGAAAAACAAACCTGTCAGAGGAGCGTACACATGGCTGATGTAGAGGTGTCCTCTGAAAGCAAGCTCAGGAGCCACTGCAGGTTAGTCTGAGTGACCTCCCAGGCTCCTCCTGCGTATGTTCCCCTGGTAAGATTCCAGGCAGAGAAACTACCTCACACTTCCCCACATCGCACTGTGCCTGATAGTGAGCATCTCTGGGCCCAGCAATTACCTATGAGCCAACAAAGGTGGGGCACTGCTGACAGTTCACCCTGGAGATCAATTCTGTGAGGTTCCAGGTCCCCACCTGTGGATGGAAGGCCCAGATGACCTCTTAGGGTGCCCTTCAGTGCTTAGTGTCATTTGGAAGCTCTCAGTGACTCACTGAACACCTGAACTTCTTAATATGCATTTTGGGTTTCCAGACAAACTAAGGCACAATTTCCCATTAACCACATCGCCAGGCATTTTCTATATAGCGATTGTTTTTCAATGGATCTATACTTCCTATACTCTAACAGAGGAAGGAAAAAAACCACCTTTCACCTAAAATCCAATAAAATTAAAATTGGGCTTTTATCTGCAGGATGTGTGTTTGTGCTGGGTTCAAGCCCAGGTCCTCGGTATGCCGGCTGCATGCTAGGCAGGGGCTCCAACACAGGGTTACACCCTCAACATCAAATCTGATATATATTGTTAGTTGTCAATGGACCTTTATTTTATTTATGTATATGTGGTGCTGAGGATTGAACCTAGTGCCTCACATGCTAGACAAGCACTCTATCACTGAGCCCCAGCCCCAGCCCTAAATTTGGTATTTTTAAAAGGAAATTTTAAAACAGTCACATTCAAAAAAATGCATTCTTTGCTTTGTATACATATTTCCATACAAGTCATCTAAAAAGCCACCCCTGCTCACACGTCTGCTCTTCTGGATGCTCCTGAATGTGTGGGCAACACCACAGAGCCACAACAGGGTGCAGCACTCCTCTTCATCCCCGAGGCTCCTCCCAATGACTGCTCTCCCAAAGCACCCCCACCCCCTGCAACAGGCTGACCACTGCCTGTCCCCAAGCCTGCACAGCCCTGGTCCTGATCAGTGTTCAACTGCAACACAAGAGTACAGAAGGCAGGTTACGCAAGGGTCTTTCCTGGGCTACCCAGGCAGAGGCTTGACAATGTGGTTTAGCCAATCCAAAGGAGGAGCAAAGGTCTCCAGGGTCTCCTTTACTCTTTTTTACTCAGCACACAGGTGCAGGAAATGGACAATGAGGAGACAGGGGTCGACCTTACAGCTACCACTCACTGCCTACCCACACACGGTTTTGCAGGAACATCCGGTGGCTTACTCCAACCCTTCAACAAAGCCGGCGTTGACCTCGACACATGACTATGAACTCATTGCCACACTCTAAGAAATGGGGAAGGCCTTCTCTACTGTGGAGCAGAAAACAGGGAAAGAGAGAGAACCAGGAAGCTCTGTCTTGCTCGACAGCTGACAGAAAGCACTGAGCAGTAAGCGGCTACTCCTAACTCACCAAGATGAAAAAGGTAAAAACTGTGTTGTGCACCATGAACATAAGCCAGCCCTGCAGCCCTACGGGAGGCAGCACTGACCCTGTGACACCTGCTCAGACTGCCAGCGCTGGACCTAAGACCCAAAGGAGATCATCAGCTTGTGCCACACAATTTAGAGCCAAGAGGTGGCTAGGATCATCTGTTTCACCACTCCATCCTTCTCCTTCTTCTTTATTTTTGTACCAAGGATTGAATCCAGGGGCCACATCCCCAGCCCCTTTTCATAATATATATTTTTTTAATAATATAAAAATATTATCTAGAGACCGGGTCTTGCTGAGGTCTTAGCTAAGGTGCCGAGACTAGCTGGCCTTGAACTCACGATCCTCCTGCCTTAGGCTAGCAAGTTGCTGGGGTTACAGGCATTTTTATTTACCTTTGATACTGCAGATTAAAACCAGGAGCTTAACCACTGAGCTATGTCCCTAGCCCTCCCCCACCCTGCTGCCTTTTTAAAAGGATTTTTTAGTTGTAGTTGGACAGAATACCTTCATTTATTTATTTTTATGTAGTACTGAGGATTGAACCGAGGGTCCCACACGTGCAAGGCAAGCGCTCCACCATGGAGCCACAACCCCAGGCCCCTAACCCTTTTTATTGTGAGACAGTGTCTCCCTAGGTTGCTGTGGCTGGCTTTGAACCTGCAATCCTCCCACCTTAGCGTCCCAGGCTGCTGGGATTGCAGGCATGTGCCACCACAACTGCTCCATTCTTAAAAAGTGCAAATTTTCAATACAAAAAATTTAAGCAACTGATCTGAGAGGCAGAATTCAAATCTATTTCCCCTCATTCCTAATTCTGCATTCTTCTTCAATTGTGAACATACCTCTTGTTTGGTTTTTGTAGTATAACCTTGGACAGACTCTCTGGCCACCAAGCTTTCCAGTGCATCCTGAACTGTGCGTATCTTGTCAGACTGGATATCCAACTGCAATGTGAAGAATGGCTGCAGAGTGGCAGATTCTTTTGAACTCTGCTGGTAGACCACAGACCTAATAATTGAAAGCAAAAAAAAAAAAACCCACAAAAATGTAAGAGCCCACTCCTTGCCACTTTCCCTTAAGATTAACCACCAGGAAAGGAGAATAAACACTGAAAATCAGATTGCTCAGTTATCACTTTTAGGAGATTAGAGAGCACAGAAAAGCTAAAGGTACACTGAACTTATAAATGACTCAACACCCCATGCTAGGTGTCAGTACCCAAGCCTAGCCTTGCTCCAGCACTCAGGAAGGACACCCATCTCCTCTTCCAACTCTCCACCTCCATGCCACACTGCTACTCCATGTGCCGCTCAGTAAGCGTGAGCGACCATCTTGCCTGGCCTCAAACTGCAGACACTTTTCGTTTTCTCAGAGCATTATGGCTGCTCTAATAGAGGAAATTCCAAGGTGAGCAATATTTTAATAGCATATTTCCCCTGAAAGATGACACACACAAGGGGAGCAGGGTGTGGAAGATAAAACTAAGCTCCATTCCAAGAAGACAGACTTCCTCCCTTCCAAGAAAGGCTCCAATTCATCTGGTTTTTCTTTGGTGGTTTTTCTAAGTTTTTCTGAGAAGAAATCGGACATTCAGCCCATCTCCCATTTAGGCTCAGCAATGAAACAGTCCAGGAGTCACCATAAGGGAGTCTCTTCTGCAGTCAGAGTGACTGGTTCATGAAGGGATGAACTGAGTGGGCAGTCTTCCTAGACTGCCCAGGAAGACCCACGGAGAGCAAGCTGAAGGCTGCTCCATCCAGGGTTTATCACACACTGCCACGCTCTTCCTGAGCTGAGGGACAGCAGCCCTCTGGGCTCAAGAAAAGAACAGTGGAGACACCAGTGAGGAGAGCTGGTAAAGCAGTCAAGAGATGGCTACCTTCTTGACACAAAGAGCCTGTATTTTGTGTACCCCCTACCAAAAAAGGGTGGGGGTGGGGCTTGGAAAAGGGCTGATCTTCCTGGGGAAGCTGAAAGCACCGGAACAAGGCTGAATTTTAGGAGAATCTCTCTCTCAACTGGTCTGAATAGAGAATCATGCTGAATGGTGGCTGAAGATTTCCTAAATTATAGGATTCTTTATCTTTACTTTATCATTTTTCTAAAAAGAAACAAAGACCGCACGCAACTAACTGGGGCTGGCAGCCAGGCCACCATTCAGCCAAGCCAGCATCACCACGGTGGGTTCTGGCATGTCCAGTCATTATCCTTAGACACATTTGGGATCTCTGAGTATGGTGGCCTTCTATGGCCTTGCGATTTTGATACTCCACCTCTGCACCAAAAAGTGGAGGGATGGGGGCTCTTGTTGCCCACCCCCTTGAGCTGTCCCCTTGTCTGTGTCCTTGAGAGAGCATCCCCAAAGTGCTAACACCATGCTGCTGGCTGGTGTAACAGAAGGCAGTCACCCTCCCTGAAGACTGCCATGCTGGATCTCTGTCCCCTCAACCTGTCAACACAGGACATCCCAGGACGTGTCTGCCAAGATGAATCGTGGCAGCAACAGTCAGTGTGCGGCATTCCCCCGAACACACGTGACCACACAGCTCCACAGACTCCAAAACACCCAAAGAGAAGGGCCTGCAGTTTTGCTTCAGTGCTGGACATGGCCACGTGACTGGCTCAAAGCCCAGTTCCAGACAGGACAGAGACCAGCTTCTGAAGGCATCGCTGCAGACGTTTTGAGGTTCTTTATTAGCCTGTTGAAAGCTGCTAAACCCAGAGTAAAAGACTAGACCAACTCTTGACACCTTGAAAAGCTGCTGCTTTTTCTGATACTCAATATGGGGACAACACAGCCAAAGTCTCACTAAGTATACCCTGCAAGGCCTTCCGGAAGACACTTACTGACAAAAGGCCCTTAGAGCACTGCTGATGAGGGAATCTGCCTGGATACAGACATGTCAGGCCCACACCATGTGGCAGTAAAAGGCTCTAATGTAAGTAAATGAAAACCTTTCAGAAGGACGTCAAGAATGAACAGCAAGCTGGTTAAGGGAAGTGGCACTGAGCTGGGGTCATGGATCCTCCTCTGTGTGATAGTATCTCCCTCCACTCCTTCACTTCCTAGCTCACATGGTCTGATGTCTAAACTCCTCCAACCCATTCACAACCAGTGCCAAGATATAGAATCAACCTACATGTCCGTCTAAGGATGAATGGTTAAAAAACTGTGGTGTGCACACAACAGAATATTACTCAGCCTTAAGAAAGGGGATCGTTATCTGGGACTGGGGCTCAGTGGTAGAGCTCTTGCCTGGCACATGTGAGGCACTAGATTCGATCCCCAGTACCACATAAATAAATAAATAAAGTGTTGCCTTCATCCACAACTAAAAATATTTTTAAAAGGGGGGGGGGCCCCTGGGGATGTGGCTCAAGCGGTAGCGTGCTTGCCTGGCATGCGTGCGGCCCAGGTTCAATCCTCAGCACCACATACCAACAAAGATGTTGTGTCCGCCGAGAACTAAAAAATAAATATTAAAAATTCTCTCTCTCTCTCCTCTTTAAAAAAAAAAAAAAAAAAAAAAGAGGGGAGGGGGGAGCTCCTGCCACCTGCCAAAACATGGATGGACCTGGAGAACATTATGCCAAGTAAAATAAGCTGAACACAGAAAGGAAAATACTGTATGCTCATACTACCTCTGGAATCTATTTTTTTAAAAAGGTCAAATATACAGAGACAGAGATTACCAGGGGCAGGGGCAGAAAAGGAGATGGGAGATGCAGCCAGGAAGTACAAAGCAGTAGATCTGCAGGGTGAGCAAAACAAAGACCTGACAGGTACTACAAGGGCTGCAGTGAATGGGGTGACTGTGTCCAGGAGCTTTGCTACACAAGTGGACTGCAGTTGTTCTTGCCACGACAACAAAGGATGAACTATGTAAGACAAGGGATATGTTAACTTACATGTCTATGGTAATCATTTTACTATCCATATTTTATAACAAATATATTTTTACATCAAATAATAAATAAATAAGTAGGTAAAGCACCTCCAATAAGGTACATGAATTTCTCTTAATGAAACAAACAGCTCAGTCAGTTTGCTCTTCTCTTACTATGTGGTAGTGAGCAGCTACACCTGATTGATAGACAGGCCGGCCCTCTGGGGACAGTGCCTTACAGAAGGGCCCAGTAAACAGGAGGACAGCACTGGAGGCTGACAGGGAGGCACTCAGAAGGACAAGCAAAGAGCAGGCAGGAAGTATAAAAGCAAACCACGGATTACAAAATGCGCCAGGACAGTTCTCACACCTCCCTGTTAGCAAATCGATGAAACCCTGATATAGACAAACACTAAATTTTTCCAGAAAAGCATAAACCTGATGTGTCCACCAAAAATGCCAGTGATTGGAGTCTGAACAAAATCCGCCTGGCGGGTGACAGAAGACTTGTTCCTGGGGCCCACTTGCTCCCATTCATCCTCGCTTCCTCCGCCTCGCTCCTCCTGCTCCTCCTCATCTGCCAAGTGGCTTCTGGGCCCATTGGAGACTGTGAGTTCTGGAAAGGAGAGGGTTTGCTTAGGCTACGGGTTATAGCACCAGAAATAAAGAAAGGTTCTATGTGAAGCACCTGAACAGACCTGCCAATTGTAGTTTTAAAAATAAAATCAGGGTGTGTCTACCTCAAGAGTCACAATAGCCAAACGCAACACGTGCAGCTTCATGGATTTTACCATGTTGTGGACTGCATTAACTACTGTGAAAGAGGTTCTTGGGACAATTGGAGAAATCTGCAGGCATGCTGGAAAGCAGATAGAATTTGTAATCGCCATTGGTTTTTCATGAGAGTAAGGGCTGTGGATATGTAGGAAAGACTCTTATCCTGGGATTGAGTGCTTCAGCACTGAGGAGCGAATTAAACTATTATTTGCCCCTTGACTTTGAATCATTCAGGAAAAATGTAAACAGTGTGTGCAAGCCGAGAAAGGTAAACAATAATATATTAATGACTGCAGACTCCAGCAGTTGTGCAGCTACTTATCAAGCTACTCTTTCTGATTTTCTGCATTCTTGATCATTTTCCTAATTGAAAGTATAGGACAGGGGCTGGGGTTGTGCCTCAGTGGTAAAGCCCTTGCCTAGCATGTGTGAAGCACTAAGTTTAATCCCCAGCACCACATTAAAAAACCTAAATAAACAAAATTGAGGTATTGTGTCCATCTAAAACTAAAAATACATTAAAAAAAAAAGTCTAGGACAGGGGACTGGGGTTATAGCTCAGCAACAGAGTGCTTGCCTTGCACATGTGGGCACTGGGTTGATCCTTCAGCACCACACAAAAACAAAAAGATATTATGTCTAACTTAAAAAAAAAATCTTAAAAACAAAAAAAAGTATAGAACAATAGCAGAGGTTTGAGCTAAATTTTAATTTATCTAAATATAATTATCAATGGTATATAAAAGACAACATAAAATAACTAGTTATCTTTTGGGGGAACGGGTACCAGGGATTGAACTAAGGGGCACTTGACCACTGAGCCACATCTCCAGCCCTATTTCGTATTTTATTTAGAGACAGGGTCTCACTGAGTTGCTTAGTGCCTTGCTATTGCTGAGGCTGGCTTTGAACACGTGATCCTCCTGCCTCAGCCCCCTGAGTTGCTGGGATTACAGGCGTGTACCACCACACCAAGCTTAACTAGCTATCTTAATGAGAAAAAAAGTGATTTTTGGAAGGTCCATGGCTGTTAGGAGGGGCGAGGCAGCTTAACCCTGGAGTATGCATAATTTGTTTAAAAATGCATCCTGGGGCTGGGCAGGTAGCTCAGAGGTAGAGTGTTTGCCTAGCATGCATGGGGCCCTGGTTCAATTCCCAGCACAGTTTAAAAAAAAAAAAAAAAAAAATCAGGTTGGGCTTGTGACTCAGTAGTGAAACACTTGCCTCATGAGACACTGGGTTTGACTGTCAGCACTGCATATAAATAAGTGAACTAAATAAAGGTCTATTAACAACTAAAAAATATTTTAAAACATTCTTAGGAAAATATCCTCACACATTTAGTAGGAGAAAGACCATGACCTACTTTCATCATTTGGTGAGAGAAGCTTCTTGAGGCTCAGCATTTCCTCATGGAGGCCATTCAGAATGAAGCCCAAGTATTCCTCGGCATCTTCCTGTCGACCCTGGAAGGGAAGCAGGAGCACATCACCCTCAGGTGGCTGCTGTTCAGGCCTACAGTGTCCAAAGACCTGTATATTCAAACTATGCCTCTGCTGACAATTTCAAGATTAAATATAAAGGAGTTTCAAAAATTGATATGAGTTTTTCTTTGCGTAGCTGAGATCCCATGGAGCAGGATGGAAGGAAAACAGATTAAATACTTATCTCTAGAACGAATAGGAATTTTTATGTTCTTATTTATGTTTTTCTGTATTTTTTTACAGTAGATCATCTTATCATCTTATAGTAAAAAGAGGTTATTTTAAAGTTGCATTTTTGCTTAAATGAAATGTAAGATCAAAAATAAGATGTCTAGGGCCACATCACTGGCTGAGCACAGGGGGTTATCACTTACTCCAGACAGCCTATGCATCTGTTTCTTTTTGATGAGCAACTAACTCTGAGAAAGGACTCCAATCATACGCAAAAACTGGTACTGACTCAGAGAGTGAGTTGGCTATTGTATGCAGATACACACATCAGCAAGACACTTATGGGTGAGGCATATAATGTGGTCACACCTTAGTTTTACAATCCAATGCCGGCTTTGTGTATTCTGTGATTTATCAGGATTGGTTCCCGCTGCCGAGCCCATGGGTCTGCAAGCTCTTCTGCATCAAGTCTCTGGGAAGACTGTACTTGGGTTTGCTCACTCTCTCCAAACAGACCACAAGACCCAGGCAGCACTGCTGTGCCAGCACACTCTGGTGTGTTCAACAAAGGGCAAAATGGGCACCGCCCACGGGTCAGCAGCACAAATGGCTAGCTATGCTCCCTGGAGAGGCCTGTTTGCCAGGCTGGCCCCTGGATGATGTCTGGGAACTTCAGTTTCAGAAAGATCCCCACTATCCCAAGTCCCGAGAAACTTCTGTGCAAGTAACATGGTTTATGCTGAGCAGCTGTTTCCCTTCTGACCCCAGCATGCGTCCCTGGGAGACTACAGTCCCATGTATCATTACAGTTTGATGGCAGAGGAATTAAAAACATGCTGTGTAAAGGTTCTGGGCAAGAAGCTGGGGAATCCCTCCAGACCTGTGTCCTTTTCCTTTCCTGACCTTGCTTAGAAGCCTTCGATGGCGAATAAAGCATAAACACAAGCATACCAGCTTCTGAGTCTGAGTCCTGCCAGCAAGTCAGCAAACCTGAGCAAGGGTGGCCTTGGCGACCTTGACATATTCAGTATTAATGAAATTTCAAAATCATGTTTCTGTTCATTACCAATACTTCTAAGCACAATCCTAAAGAGATTCAGCTCAGAAAACCCTCCCTGAGTAACCCCCTCTACCTCTGCCTCCACCTAAGCTACCCCTCCCCTGCTTCCACAGCAGCTGTACACCATCCCCTCTCTGTATTTACCTGTTTACTTTGTTAGGAATCTGACTCCCACCCTGGACGGTGAGCTCTTTTAGGGCAGTGGGTATGCTTTATTGCATTTCTCCATCCCCTACAAACATTATGTACATTTTCATCATGGGGAAACAGAAATGCAAGCCAATAACAAAAGCTGTATTGCGGGTATTTTTTTCAAAATATCTTTATTTTATTTTTTATGTGGTGCTGAGGATAGAACCCAGTGCCTCAAGCATGCCAGGCGAGTGCTCTACCTCTGAGCCACAACCCCAGTCCTGTATTGGGGGTATTTTAAAAGCTTAAATTCTGCGCTGCCTCCGGTGGTTTCCACTACCCTGCCCTGGACACTCACCCTTCTCCAAAGCAATGCAACTTCAATTTGACTTGATTCAGTTTGGACAGCATTTTCTCATCTGTGCACAAGTTTTCCTAAGCATCATCTCAACCACACACATACTGACTCACCACCACAAACTTGGTCAGGGAAGAAGTGTTCCAGTTAACTGTGCTAAGGGTACCCCTGATTCACTCTCAACAGCTGTCAGCGCCATTGATAAGGCCTCTTTGTAAAACACACAATAAAAATTTTAGGTTTATACCTCAGTGGTGGAGCACCCAGCATAAATGAGGCCCTTGGTTAAATTCCTAGCACTGCAAAACCAAACAAAAAAATCCTTTTTTTTTTTTTTTAAGGTAAAAAAGTGAGGGACCTCGACAGCTGCTGAAGCCTGACACTCTCCTGTACACTGCCACCATCCAGGCCCAATACACTCTACTCTACCCAGAAGGCAGTCAGTGCAGTGGCTAAGCCAGCTGTCTTGAGAGCCCAGCTCAGCCATGCACAGCTGTTTGACCATGGACAGTGGCTTTAGCTCTGTCAGCTGCTAACAAGGAGATGATAACGCTGCTTAACTCACAGAAAGCCAATGCAGTCAGTACTGGGAACAGCACTCAGTACACAGTGAAGGCCTCCTGACATGGGTGGTGGTCACTCTCTCAATGTTACACACAGCTGATTCCACCACAATGCAGACCTAGCCCTGATACCACCACATGACAGCAATGGGGTGCAAGGGCAGCTGAGACAAGGGCAGCAAGGGCAGCAAAGGCAGCACTGGGCATCAGATCTACAGGCCCCAGACCTTTTCAGACAGGCTCGACTTGATCACCGTCAGGAGTCTATAAATGTACGTGGGCTCAAAGGCAGCTCCAGGGCGAATGTCCCTCACGACTTTATCCCCAAGAGCTGCAATAGAAACAGGACACCAAGTTTCAAAACCGAAAGGACATCACAAATCCAAACCATCAAAACTCCCCACCTCCCCACTGGCCAGAGGTTAAGAACAGCACAGATGTGGCCACCTGCATTTACAAAGAAATCTTCTTCTCAGCAAGACTGAATTTATCAAACGCTCCCAACAGGCAGTGTCTCAGAAGTCCTGGCCTCTACTCACCTTGCCGGGGCTTTGGAGGTACTGGCATGTTAGTGAATTCATTCATCAGCCGAACACTAAATGTGGAGAAAGGAGAAAGTGAAGCGATACATTTTTTGCAAAAGACATACTTATGGTCCGAGGTTGAGGCTCAGTGGTAGAGCACTTGCCTAGCACATGTGAGGCACTGGGTTTGATTCTCAGCCCCACATACAGTAAATAAATAAAATATCCATTAACAACTAAAAATATAAATATAAAAAAAGACATTCTAAAGAGCCTTGATGGCTAAGGAGTATTAGGATAAATTTTAGTATAATATTAATTAGGATAAATATAGCAGGCCTTAGGTAATCAATGGTAATGATGATAACAAATCTCTTCTTCATCTTTTCTATATACATGTTTTATAAATTTTAAGTGATATTTTAAACTGGTAAAACAAAAATGTTTTCTACTAAATCTTAAGAAAACATAATGTTCCATTCATAAGCAGATTTAAAAAAACATAACTACAGGACTCATTTGTAGGAAATCAAGAACTCTGCTCGACTATTCAAATTCTAACAATGGAAGGGGGGGAACTCCACCCCTTAACTGTATTTTCCAACACCTTACTTACAAGCTGTCTATCATAGGCGTTGACGTACAAGGCCTTTGCACTTTTGAGTACAGAGGAAGGAACTTCATCAGGTGATACATCGGAGGGCAAGCGACCAACGCCTGCAGAGTCTAAACATTGGCAGTAAGGAAACGTAAAGGAAATGAACCGGCAAATTTCCTAAAAGCACATTAAACACGAGAGCATATAAAAATAAACCGAGGATATTGAGCTACTTAGATAGGTCAACACAAAAAGGCACAGACCAAATAATACTGAGGACAACTGTCTTGTGATCTTACAGAGTGACCTACCATGCAGTCAGGTTCACATTCAGAAACCTGATTCAACCAAGACCATCAGGTCAGTTAGAACAAAATTTGCAGTTCTAAGTAGTCACTCTGCCTACTACTTGGGACCATTACATGAGATTAACACTTGCCTGACTCTGTCATTCACAGGTCAACAAATTCTCTTGTTGGCAGCAGTGGAGAAGCTAGAGTCAGGAATAACCCTGAAAGCAAGGTAGGCAGACTAGCAATGAACCAAGTTTTCAGATTCAAAATTTGGTTTTCATGGAAGCTGCATTAAGTAAATGCACTTTAAGAAGAGACCACTGCAGGAAGTCCACCTGGGGACAGTGTCCAAGAAGGATACAGCATTAATGTAGCACCAGTTTCCTTTATTGATCAGCCCACGGGGTTGCAATGACACTGGTTTATGTATCAGGGTTACATTCTCCAGTAACTCTGAAAGAGCGAGAAGCACATTTAAGAAATTAATGACACCTAGTGAATAACATTTAGATCTATTCTTATGCTCTAGTCCATGGAAGTGTTGAAAATCCCTTCAACAGAACACATACCTGAAGGAAACTCATATTGTTGGAATTTATACATCAAGTATAGTATTTAATGATTAAAACTAGTCTCAATATTCCCCCCAGTACTCATGGGAATGTAACCAGGAAGCGCAAGAAATACCTTTTTAAAATGAGAAACAGAAAAAAAATTAAATATACTATATCAGCATCAGAGGAAGATTTAGAAGCTACAGGCTTTTTTTTTTTTTTCCCTTCAATGCTGACAGCCAGGCATGCCTCATGAATAACAAGGTCCCTTGGACACTAGATACAAAGCATTTAGGTGTGGAATCCAAATCTCCGTCTCTGAAGCCCAGCACCTAGTGCCATGCACACTGCACCGAGGTGCCTGGTGGCGGCTTGGAGAGCCAGGGCGCTCCTGTCACAAGAACCATGCTCTGCCACCTACACTGTATTCTTCATCACAGGCCCACCTGCATGACTGCTGTGCATACTGCAATTCCTTATTCCATTTATAAGCAAGCTTCTGAGCCTCAGATTCACCCTGATGCCATGCTTTTTCAGTCTTAAGAAACAATATCTTTAAACAATAAGCCACAAAAAATGCTTTGAAACAAGACAAGGTCTCTCCATGTCCCATTACAACTCCTGTAACAGCAACGGCTGCAATTTATGGACACCTTTTAAGTCAGCATGCTCTTTTCAACTCACACATGCTGACTGGATGGACTTCACCCTTAATGATCCCAGAGTGCCAGCACTATCCCTTTTTCACTATAAAGAAACTAATAACGCTAAGAAAAAAATTTTTTTAAAATATTTATTTGTTAGTATTTGGCGGACACAACATCTTTGTTTGTATGTGGTGCTGGGATCCAACCCTGGCCGCACGCATGCCAGGTGAGCGCGCTACCGCTACCGCTTGAGCCACATCCCTAGCCCAACGCTAAGAAAATTTAAGTAACTTGCCTATGACCTCACAAGATCTAGGTAGTGTGGCCATGGCCTGGATTCCATGATCTGTGGCCACAGGACACTGCCTCCTTTACTTTTAATTGCATGAAAGGAAAGAAAACTCAATGCACACAAATTGACATTAGCATTTATTTAAGGCAACACACAAAGAAAAATTGCTCAAAAACAGCTGCACTGGCAGGTCCCAGAATTATGCATAAGTCAAATGCACAATTCAAATGTCAACACACACATCTCATTTCCTCCTTCCCTTTTCCTCTACCTGAGGAAGCACAGGGAAAAAGTTTCAAGTAGCTCTCCCACAATAAAAGTAAAACATGCAGGTTCAAAAGAACCCAAGAGTGTCTTTTCAATTAGACTAAGCTTGTAAAGTTCTTCTTACCTGTCTTACTACAGGGTGACAGTCAGTTACAGAACTGAACCCCAAGACCACATGTGGTGACTCCCAGCACAGATGGTACCTGTCATCTGGGGGACACCATGCTGGGAGCTTTATCTGCATTATTTATAATCATCATAACAACACTGTCCTCGAGGCACTTTTTATAATCCCCACTTTACAGATGGTCATGTAACTGGACCAAGCTGTAAGACCTGGCTCTACCTGATTCAGTAGCCAATCTCTTTCTTCCTCTCCAATATGCACTGTGCTCCACTTAAAAATCCCTTTTACTTTGAGGTTTCAGACACTCTTCCCACGGCTTCAGATGTACCTAAGAGTAGATTTTTACACTGTTTTCATCAAATTACCACAGGAGGTAAGCACTTCTAGTGTGTGCCACAGCACAGCAATGAGTCAATAATTGCTTTGCCCAAACCTGTGCGTTTCCAGACACACATCGATACTCTAATGCAATGGCACAATGTCTTAAAGCAGCATCATACCCCAAAATCTTTGGCATAGTATTTCTACACCTAATAACAATTGCATAAGTGTTTATGTAACCATAAGACTCAAGGTGAGCAGTCTTCCTACCACAGGAGCCTTCCTTAAAAAACACCCTGCCTTTTGCTGATGACTAAGCGGACCCTGGCTGAGCCCCACCTGGCCCAGAAGACTGAGTGGCAGCCCTGTTCTAGGACAGCTCATAGTCCAGTGACAAAAGGAACTTTGACTCCCAGCTATAGTCCTACAGCAGGCTCAGCTGGTCAGGGCTGGGGGATGATGCTTTGTGCTGTATACAGACTGTAGAAGCACTGGGGAGGCCAGTCAGGAGCTGACGGCTGCACATGGAAGCTGTAGAGGAACAGAGACAGACACCAGCAGTCAGTCACTGGGGGTGAGGGGTGGTCCTATGTTCTCCAAGAGGACACAACAGGACAAGCAAGTTGTGTTCTGTTTGTGTGGTAAGGAGAGAGCAAGTTCAGTCCTAGAGGTGGACAGAAGGAACATCACCACCCGCAGTGCTTTACACACACAGCCTAGGGAGTCACCTATCTATACTCCCACAAACACACACTCAAGCCCCTAGGGTTCAGGGCGGGGAGTGTACATTCTGATGCAAGAGAAGCAATGGCTCCCAGGCCAAAGTGGAGAGCAGTGGGAGCACTCGGCGGAGGCCTGGCTGGGCAGTGGCGCAGGACCACAGGAAGGAATGAGGACGGGGCATACACTGGTGTTTGAGAGGGAGATGAGCCTTCTATTTTTCTGATGACATGAGAGGCAAAGGTGTAAGAGAGGTGGGGACGGGCATGAAGACACTCGCTCTTATTCAGCAGACACTGACGGGAAACAGAAGGAACCAACCCAGACGAGGTACCCAGATCTGTCTGAAACTTCCCTCCCACGTCAAACCTGATTACAAATGATCGCGAGTACTCTAAATTCAAGAGTTTCAGCTCAAAACAAGAAAACCCCACTAATGACAATGCTAACTCTGCCTCCAAAGGGAGGCGAGGTGCCAGCAGGTTGAGGAGTGGCTGCACTAAGGCCACCTGGGAACAGGCTGCTTTCAGGTTCTCAAGTGAGCTGTGGCCCGCTCTACCTGAATGCTGGAGGCTGTGACCCTAGAGCCAACTGCAGCTGATTGCTTGCCAGCATTGACTTGCGAAGCACGTATACATGTCAGACAGAACCTGTTGGCTTCTATATCAACCCTTCCCTCAAATCAATGCCAATTTATGGTTTGCCCCTTCCCTGGTTCTCTTCCATGGTATCAAGTTCAAGTCTTTTAGCATCACCTAGTGGTTTGTTCAAGAACTGCAACCAACAGAGCATTCCACAAGGACACATACCTGCAATATCAAAAGAGCAAAGACTGAAACATGTTGTACAACCAAAATCACATTCGGTACAGCTTCTTTCAAGTTTTTAACATCCTTTCAATGAGTCCTCTGATACAATGGTTTGTTTGTTTTTGCATTTTTGGTACTGAGAATTGAACCCAGGAACACTTTACCACTGAGCTACATCTTCAACCCTTTTTATTTTTTACTTTGAGACAGGGTTTCACTAAGTTGTTTAGGGTCTCACCAAATTTCTGAAGCTGGCCTCAAACTTGCAACCCTCTAGTCTCGGCCTCCCAAGTCACTGGAATTATAAGGCGAGCACCATCCATGCCCAGCTTGGTACAATGTTAAGTGCAGAACAAATCTTTACAGACGGAAAACGTGATACTGGAATTCTACATTTTCTTAATGCTTATTTTTACTCCTCCATACCTTTTCTCTAGTGATAGATCTTTTATAAACTAAAATACGGTGTCAACCTGTTATTAGCATCTTCTAATGACCTCAAAATGTGATTCTCTAGAAGTTGTGCCTGAAAACAGTCCCCACTGAAGGCCCAGAAGGCTGTCCACGTGGTTCTCCAAGCAACAGAGACAGCTATCTGTCCTGAATTAGTGGCAGCTGGACACTGCTCCAGAACAAAACCTCACACTTAACTGCTCAACAGGGTCTTCCCTGTCCAAGGTAACAGCACCCAGTGGCTTTTGTGGTCCCCAGTCTCCAATTTGGTACTGCGACTCCTACTGGTTGCAAGAGGCTGCCTTCCCTGTGCCCTCCCCGCCCAGGGTAGGTGATCACTCCGGCCCCCCTTCTCATCTTGCGCCTTGGGCTGCCCTCTAAGCAGGAAAATCACTGCCTGCTGGCCCAGACTGCCTGGCACACAGTGTGTTCCCGTGGGGCAACAGTACAGGTGGATTAAACATCTGCAGATCTGGGTTGCTGGTGTCAACACACGACTCCACTCCAACTTGCTAGAAAGGACTTGAGGACTTTAAAGCTCACTTCACCTCACAGTTAAGAAAGCCCATGAGAGGCTCTGGGCAAGAGCCCAGGGACACAAACCAGAAGACCTGGGTTCCCACGAAGGCTCTGCCGCTCCATTCACTTTAAATCTAGAGCAGATCACTTAACTCCTCACCTGCAATGAACTGCAGGTGCAAAGCACTAAAAGGGCATGAGGAAGGAAATGTACAGACAATACCTGCATGGAGGTGCAGAATACAGGTGCAAAGAAAAGGGAATTCATGCACAGGTTTGAGAAAATAATTTCAGCATTCCAAGAGGAAATAGTTAAGCTAAATTCCCTAAACTTATAGGTTTTGAACATGTTGAGAATATATATTAATAAAGTTCCATTTCAAAAAGGAATGATATTCTAAAAAATCTCAGACTAAATACCTTATTGTCTAGGATTTTCTCTTAAGATCCAAATATCCCCAAATCCTGCAGTTCCAGTTTTGTAGCAACTGCACATCATGCCTTTTCCCCAAGTAACTTCAACAGCCATAAAGTGTGTGACACCAACACATCATGGAGGGGCTGGTGAGCTCCTCCTCTGTGGCACAGTGAGAGAACTCAGAGCAAAGGCAATCCTGGTTTCTGCCAGCCAACACCCAGTTACCAAACCAAGTTCTGCCGAGATGGGGACTTGGGGACTAGCGAGGTGAGCACCACTTTCAACTTTCTAGCAGCACTCTTTGGTTAATTAAGTGCCTCCTTTAGCAACACCATCATTTCCATTTGCTATTTTATTCCTAGACTAAAACCAAGAGGCACTGTAGTTATGGGAGTCAAAAGAACCAAAAGAAAGGAGGATGGCCAGGAAGCAGAAGGAGGGAGTGTCTCTGGAGTTTAAACTTTAAAACAGACCTGTGTTCCAAAATCATGGCTGCTGGTTTGATGGCTTGATCTGCTTCATCTCCCTTGAGGGCAACAACTCCAGATCGGCTCACAAGAGCAGACTGACCCCTTCCAGCCGCCTTGCTTCAATTCCCACCGCGGGAGCCATTGACCATGGAAATCCTGCAGAGCTGACTTCAGGGGTACACTCCCATACCCCATCCATCTTTTGGTAAGGGTTGGTGGGGCAGCCCAGGTCAATGTTCACCCACTGGCAAGAAATGCCAAAAGATGATAAGAGATACAAAGTTGAAACCCCTGTGTTTACTTCATTAAAAGGCTGAGTTAAAGTTCACTATTTTATGAAATTTGACAACACTCAGAAAAAACAAATTGCTTAGCATCCCTTCTGTTTTCTCAAGACACACAAAGCTCACATGCTGTTATAAATGAGTCACCTGAAATGATTTATGAACTCAATGACAATACTAGCATTATAAACCTTGATATCATCAAAGTTTGTTTCCCTAAAATTAGGATTTAGAGGTCACATTACCAATTAACATGCATGAAAAACCAAGGTGCAGACTGGTTCTCAAGGTCAATAACTGACCCCTAAATCCACATTCTGATGCTGACCTGCTATTCTCTAACCTTTGTAACTCTCCAGAACATTCTTACAGTGCTTTTCTTCTCCTCATCACCATCACTTTGGAAGGACACAGGTATTTTGGTCATCTAATCAGGTGGAGAACAACAAAGTGACCAAAATGTCCCACTACCCATTGGCCACAGATCAACTCCAAGTCAAGGGTTTCAGGTCACTTGTACACGAGACAGACACGTTACAGATAAGCAAGGACACACACACATGGAGTCAGCCAGTGGCTGCCTCTCACCCATAGGGTGACATCCTGCCAACAGGGGCATAGCTTTTAACTACTTCAGAGTTTTCAGAAGGGTGCAAAGTATTTGAGATCATTTCCCACAGAAGGGGAAGGTATGTAATATGATTTATAAACCATCAAAACAAAACAGTCTTAGGACATATTTTCACTTATACTTCATGCACACGTGAACATGGAAATCAACCCTTCTGAGCAGATCCAACTGGGAATGACTGCTGCTCTTCAGCAACAACTTTTAGGCATAAAACCACCATGCAACACCATGCAGAAACAGCCTGATCAGCAACACTGCAAGCCCCAGACTTTAGCAGCATATTTTTAGAGTTAACCTCATTTTACCTGATTCTCTTTCACTGGAATCTGATTAGAGAATACAGACTCATCTCTCTCATTGCCCAGCCTTTAAACAAACTACACTGATGCGTGATTTTTAAACACCCAAACCAAAATAGCTCTATTTGTACTGTAGAAGTTTTTAATCATAGTTTACTTTGGAATATGACTTGTGTCCCTGGTAGAGCCCAGAAGAAAGTTACTGTCTTTGAAGCAGGTGCTTAGCTGCGAGCTCCTGTGTGCAGTTACTCTGAGAAAGCAATGGAGGAGGCAGTAGCAAAGACCACCCTCCCCTGGTGTACCCCTGTCACAATGCTTTCTGAACACAGCCTGAGTCACAGCCACTGTCAAACACAAGCTACCCAGATTTTCAAGTTCCTTTGGTTGCCCCCTGGCTCAGTTATTCCTAATGGAAAATGACGACGCTCTTAGAGCAACATAAACCAGCCCCGAGACAAACTCCTTCCCCTGTTCTGTTCAGACGCACACTTCGCTAGACTCAGAAAGTGGCATCCAGTGTTGAGTTAACCTGCTTCTCCCGGACATCTCCTCCTCTTAAACAGCCAGTGGAGCAAAATGTTGCAAAGTTACACAGAAAAGATGATAAAAGTCAAACCATTCAAGTGGGTAAATGGTCTCTGGGTAATCAAAGGGCTGTGTTTTACTTCAAAATGCCTCAAATGGGTGCATGTGGAGCTCAGGGCAGAGCACCTGCCCAGTGAGCTGGAGACGTGGGTCCCATCCCCAGCACCACTGTGTCTCCTATGATGCTTATTTTCCTGTACAATGGATTTGCCTTCCTGATCTGTATCTGACTTCTGGTTATACAAAAATCAGCTGGAATCACTAAGCAGATTTAATTAATGATAGAGGAGATAATCCAGAAAAGTGGACATCAGAAATAATCTGGGATCAAAAACAGTGATTACTGAAATAATTCAAAAAAGAATAGATGGGGTATCTGTACTGTTTCATTCTCTCTCTTTCCCAAGGTATTATGATTAACTTTAATTAATAATGTAATAAATTAATTTATAAAAATTAATTCATTTAATAAATATAATAGAATTTTATGATAAACATTAAAAAAACTCAGTAGAACCAGCTAGATTCTAATACAAGTCATATTCTCATTTAGTTAGATGAGCATTTCATTCAACTAAATGCTACTTAAAATAAGTAAGCCTACACTGAAAAATATGCCCATTAAAGGAAATCTTTGGTAGTGAATCTGACTTTGTGTGTGTGTGTGTGTGTGTGTGTGTGTGTGTGTGTATTTTTTTAGTTGTAGATGGACTATAATCTGACCTATTTATCATTCTGATAAAGTAAATCCATAAGCAGGAGAAAATGGTAAAGGTATAAAAATTTCCAACAGTCCCACTTTACCTCAGCCCTCCATTCCCCAAGAGTGAGCATTGTCACTGAGTTATTTCACAGAAGGCAATGCTGACAACAACAAGAGCCAAAGAAAGGGACAGTTTAAAAGGAACTGTACTTCTGCTCACAGAATGAGTGAGTACATCTTCGTAACTAGCCTTATCAAAATAATATTAAGGACTAGGCACGGTAGCACACATCTGTCATCCCAGCAGCTAGGGAGGCTAAGGCAGGAGGATCCTGAGTTCAAAAACAGCCTCAGCAAAATCGAGGAACCAAGAAACGCAGTCAGACCCTGTCTCTAAAAAATACAAAATAGGGCTGGGGATGTGGCTCAGAAGTCAGGTGCCACATCCCAAGTTTCAATCCCTGGTACCCCCAAACAAAAACAAAACAATAACATTAGAAAAAAAATCTACTGGCCTCTCAGTGTCACCAGTTGCTGTGTGCACGTGGAGGACTGAGCTAGCTCGCAATGAACACCTCTTTGCTGCTTACGTGGAAAAAAAAAAAAGGAGAAAATAAATCTACTGGGGAAGAAGACATGATGCCTACTGAAAAATGACAACCTGAACTGTGCCCAGCAAGCTCTCTGCCACCACCTGAGAAACTGGCAGGCCTCTACCTGCAGTCTTTGGCAAAGCTGGTTTGCCATCAGACTCCAACATACACAGAATGGAGCAAATATGTACTGAAGCACTTTTAAGGCACATGACTGAGCAGACTGCTTTGTTGAATGGAACTTCTCTTTCTTATTTTAAATAGAGAATGAGAACATTTTCAGAGAGGGAAGGTGCTCCTTTGTGAAGTAACTTACAGGAATAAAAGTATAATTACAATGCTTTTAAGACCCTGAACTTACAATGCACGGTTTTAAAAACATTCTGATGTACATTTTTGTTGTAGGTTTGAAAAAAACTTTTTTGACTTATTAATCTATGCAAAGGCTTACAATGCCTTATCCTGACTGTGACAGCAGGCCCTTGCAATGAATAGATTCTAAAAGAAATATATTGAATGTATTAAATAAACTACCCAAAATAATGATGGTTAATCTATAGATTTTTTTTTCATTTTAAGGAACCTCCAGAAAAGCAAGATGATTCAAAATAATAGTGGAAGAAATAAAATACTCTTTAAAAATAAAGCAAGAAAGACAGTAATCACTTGCTGTCATCCTACTGCCATCCGAGACAGTGCTCTCTTGTGGTGGAATCTGGCGTGTCTGTCTTGGCTCACTATACACTCTGGCACTGAATGCTGTCAGAGTGCTAAAGCAGAAGCACACAAGTCTAAACGAGTCTGCCTACAACTTGGCTAGTGGGGCAACGGCCTGAAAAGCTGGCTGCCAACCTTGACAGACCCACACCTAAAGCAGCAGCCTGTACTGCTGAGGCACAAAAAAACCACACAGCTCCTTGGAAGCTCTGACTCCTACCTTCCCCTTAAACCCAACCTGTGAATTGCACTGTTCACTTTATGGTACTAGGGATTGAGCCCAAGGGTGCTTCACCGATGCACTATATCTCCAGCCCTTTTTATATTTTATTTTGAGACAGGGCCTGAGTTGCTAAAACCGATCTAGAACTTGTGATCCTCCTCAACCTCAGCATCCCAAGTAGCTGGCATTTGACACCATGCCTGGCTACTTTACATTTTTACTGTGAGTAGAAATAAAATGTTAATTTTGGGCTGGACTCAATTTTTCTTTTCTTGTCAATAGCTGGCTTAGGTATGCTAAAACTCTGGATAAAATCCACCTACTCAACCAAAGTAGTCACTAAAAAAAGAAAAAACTGGGCTGGGATTGTGGCTCAGTGGTAGAGCGCTTGCCTAGTATGCATGAGGCACTGGGTTTGATCCCCTGCACCACATAAAAACAAATTAAAAAAAAGGTATTGTGTCCGTCTACAACTTAAAAGGCAAGAAATGGAACAAGGATCTGTAACCAGAGGAAGGACTTATGACAGACAAGAACTGTTTTTCACTTAACGTGAAGGTCCGGCACCCCTCCCCGCTTGGTGTTCCTGTGTGGTTTACTATCAGACAATGTTTGTTTAAGACACAGGCACTCTTTCAAACTCCCCCCATCCACATCATCTACTGCGGCTGTCACCAGAGTGCGAAAGCAAGCCCCACTGTCTTCCACTGCTCCCCCCAGTCCACGAGATGTGCGCCCATCTTCACTCACCCTGCACCTGTTTAACTGTACCTGCAATCTTTATGGCTACAGGATCCTCTGAAACTGGAACAAGCCCTTCTTTGACTTCAACCTGCTTTTCAGAGACCAGGGGAGATGGGGTAGGAGGAGAACACTTGGTTTCCACATAGGCCACAGGTGAGGAGGAAGAGGGCTTAGAATCGTGGAAGAGGCTGGCCCAGGACTTGGCAGGCTGGCTAATGGGAATGGTGCCGGGCGCAGAGACCGTGCTGTCAGCAGGAGGTGACACGCTCTCGGGCTTCACTGGGTCCAAGTCTATGCTTTCCACAGTATGCAGCTCCACCCCGTTGGCAGCTGTGCCCTCACGGGAGGATTCAAGTATTTGTCCATTTGCAACTCCAAGGTTTTCAGTAGTATCAGTACCAGAGTAGGGCGGAGCCACAGCTGTCCTTAGCAGGCTACCTGCAGGGAGGCAGGGCTGCTCAAAATCAGTCCCATGGCAGCCCTTAGGCTGCCCCGCAGTCCTGGCATCTCCATCCAGTGCTCCAGGGAAAGGACCGTCAGGCACAGTGTCACTGATGAAGTCCATGGAGTTCTGAGGGCTGCCACAAGTCCTCGGCGTAACAGGTGGGAGCACATCACCCAGAAACCCTGTGTCCTCAGCACCCACGCTGGTGGGGCCTGCTGAAGCGGCGTGGCCGTTGACCAGGGCTGCTGTGGAAACACTCTCCTCGCCCCCATCTTTCAAGTAACTGTAATACCCAGGAGGCCGTTTTTTCTTTTTTTTACGCTCTCTTTGTCCAAGACCACCAGAGACACCATCATTTTCCAAAACTTCTGCCTCCACATTAGAACTGCTATGCAAAGTGAGGGCAGAGACTGGGCACTGGCAGTCAACAGTGCTGTAGTTCACCTCTTTATCGATGCCATCGGGGGTCTTTCTGGAAGTTGTACAACCAAGGATAAATTCAGGGGCCTGAGGATTCAATGTGCTTGAAATACTGTAGCTGGGGGTTCTCGGCAAAGTGTCATTGGGTTCAATTACTTCATTAACACCAAACTCAATTCTCTGATATTCTTGTCCTGTTTGGAGAGAAACTGATTAGTAAATAGCCACTTAGTTAAAACCATGGCTCTATAAACTATGAAAGTGCCAATAATGACTCATTTTATTTTTGAAAACTGAAACCTCAAATTGTTTTCCTAATTTAACAAATCTATAATATATTTTATTTCTAGCCAGGCGTGTTGGTGCATGCCTGTAATCCCAGCATCTTGGGAGGCTGAGATAGGAGGATCGGGAGTTCAAAGCCAGCCTCAACAATGTTGAGGCGCTTAGCAACTCAGTGAGTCCCTGTCTCTAATAAAATACAAAATAGGGTGGGGATGGCTCAGGGGTCAAGTGCCCCTGAGTTCAATCCTTGGTACCGGCCCCCAAAAAATAAATAAATAAATAAATGAACGTGTGTGTTTGTGTGTGTATGTGTGTGTGTGTTTCTCTGTGTATAATTTCTAGGTTCAATAAATAATTTGCTGAAAATAAATAACATCTATAAAATTATATTCAATGGGGATATGAAAAATAAAAACCTATGCTGTTCTTCAATCTTTTGGGTAACTAAAAAAGAATTTTAGAAGACAAAAGTTAAAATAAATTTGTGGTTAAAAAAAATGTTTTGTCGGGCTGGGATTGTGGCTCAGTGGTAGAGCACTCGCCTTGCATGTGCAAGACCCTGGGTTCAAATCTCAGCATCACATAAGAATAAATGAGTGAAATAAAGGTATTGTGTCCAACTACAACTAAAAAAATAAACATTTTTTAAAAAATATTTTGTCTTGGGCTGGGGTTGTGGCTCAGTGGTGGAGTGCTTGCCTCACATGTAAGGCACTGGGTTCCATTCTCAACATTGCATATAAATAAATGAATAAAATAAAGGTCCAGATGGGCGTGGTGACACATGCCTGTAATCCTAGTGGCTCAGGAGGCTGAGGCGGGAAGATCACAAGTTCAAAGCCAGCCTTAGCAACAGTAAGGTGCTAAGCAACTCAGTGAGACCTTGTTTCTAAATAAAATTCAAAACAGGGCTGTGGATGTGGCTCAGTGGTTGAGAGCCCCTGAGTTCAACCCCCAGTGCCCTCCCAAAAATAAACAAATAAAGATCTACCAATAATTAAATTTTTTTTTAATTTTAACATTTAAAAAAATTTTTAAATTAAAACAAAATGTTTTGGTTTTGTACATACCTCGGCTGGGAGGCGGATCAGTGGACAGCGCGTGCCTGGGTTCAATTCCCAGCACCACAAAACAACAACCAAACCTCAAAGGAAACTTGCTTATACCTTACTTTATGCTTATAGGAATATGTACTTTGGACAACTTACTTTGGGGGGGGGTTGGGGAGGACATGGCAACCAAAACATTGTCATGTCAGCTTCTCTAATTAGTGTGACTCAAGAACTCAGAGACAGGAGGTACACAAAGAATCCCGTCCAGAAGCAGACACTGTCTCTGGGCCTCCTCCAGGGCACCTCAATGGAAACATGGAAATGGCCTCCTGAGGTGGATGTAGTGCCCACCGAATGAATTCACACTCCATCAGCTCCAGGAGTGGCAAAGACACTTCCAAACACTCCAACAGATAAATCTGGACTTCTAAATATCTCCTTGGAACTTTTTTATACTTCCTCCCTGTTAGCCATAATCTACATATTCATTAATGACAAGCTGTACATATCTTCATAGCTCATTTCTCTCAAATTAGGTTGAATATGAGAATTGTGTCTTTCAACAGACTTCAAGCATCAATGTTACTCTCTATTTGACTAAAAGGTTTTAAGTTTGAAGCTAAGAAAAGGACATATGACTTATAATTCATTTTTAATGCAAGAGTGAAGATGTCATTGAGTCTAGCATAAGGGGCCAATGTTTTTTCAGGGAACATATTTCAAGAAAAGTTATCACACTGCACCAAGAATGGTGTCCTACTAGAGAAAACTGACTATGTTTTACTTTGGCTCCAAAGTCTTTTTTTAGGAATAAAAAACAGACCAGTTAGGCAAGTGGTGTACACCTGTAATTCCAGCAGCTTTGGAGGCTGAGGCAGGAGAATCACAAGTTCAAAGCCAGCCTCAGCAACTTAGTGAGGCCCTAAGCAACTTAATGAGACCCTGTCTCAAAATAAAAAATAAAAACCGGCTGGGATGTGGCTCAGTGGTTGAGTGCCCCTGATTTCAATCCCCAGCACCAAAAAGAAAAATACAGACCAATAGAAGCCAATGATGTGCTAGTCAATGGGAGGGAAGAAGTCAGGTGCCTAATGGCCGACTGAGCTGAGTCTTCCATTTGTTTTAGTATCATAACTGGGGCGGGCAAGGGGTGCAATCCTGCCCACAAAAACAGAAAGTTCTTGGGGAAGAACACTGATCATGATTACACCTATCAGCAAGTCTACACTTAAAGCTACCAATAGGACAGCCTGTGTCCTCTGATCCCTGGGTATTCATTTTTTGTTTCCTTCATTTAAAAGAGAATGGTTATTCTGTCTAGGGGCTGACTGTCCATTCTGCTTCCAGCATCACCTACTCATGATGTGTGAGGCTGCAAAGCTATGTGGACGGAAGTGAATGTGCCTGGGTGAAGGACACCCACCCAGGGAACCCCGAGATGCTGGTGCGTGCTGTAAAACCTCATGGACTCAGCATGCTGCTCAGGTAAGGCTGTTTCCAGCAGAGCACTGCCTTCCCCACCTCGACTCTCAATCTCAGAGCGTTACATGAGCTGGGGGGAAGTAGCGTGGACACAGTTGCTACAATGTGCCACCCCTACCACCAAGACGTCCACCCAGTACTGTTTGGCTGGCATCACTGGAAGGCGAAAATCATAGCCAGGACTGTTCCTCTTCCCAAGGATGCTAACAGTGGACACAAGTGGAAAGCTCAGGCAGAGCCCAGTGTGTCGGGAGAGAGTGGAGGAGGCCTGCGGGCATGGTTTTCAACATGGGAAGACAGGAAGGCTACACTCAGGTGCTGCAGGCAGATTTGCTGAAGGAACCAGAAGCAGCTCAGATGAAATGACAGCATCCCAGGGCAGCAATTCTCAAAGGGTGCACAGTACATGCAGTACAGTGGCCCGAGGTGCAAGGTAGGGGGTGGAAGGCCAGAGGTGAGCAAGGCCAGGTCCCCATGCAGGAAGTTCACACTTACTAAGGAGACAGACAAGCCAACTGAGGAGGAGGATGCAGAGAGTGAGGTGAAGCTGTGACTGCTGCTAGGCACAGGACCAGGTCATTTCAATAAGAGCTACAGAGAGGTCCGTGGAGCCTAGAGGACAACTAAATGGGGTGGGGGTTGAGGCGAGGCTATGAAGAGCTCTAGAAACTGTCTAAAAAGGCAGAGCTATAAAAAGTGATGCTACGAGGAAGTGCCTGCAGGTGGTCTGCTGCAGCAGGCTGTGGTGGGAGGCAGCAGCAGAAAGCATCTTAAATCATTCAGCCAACAAACACACTGAGGGCTTCAGGCTTCTGGATATACACTGTGCAGCTGACAGGCATTCAGAAATTAATGTGTCCCTGCCACCCACAGCTGGGCATGCTGAAAGGGAGGAAGACCCATCAGGGGGGCAGGCCCATGAAGAGTAACCAAAGTAATGGAAACACAGAGCAAAGAGGCTTCAGAGACAGGGGCCTAGCACGCAGGCAGGTGGCAATATTCCAGCTGTGTTTCCAGTAGAATAAAAGAAGGATTAAGGGAGCAGAGAATGGAGGAGGAGAGCCAAGAAGTACAAAAGCCTAAAGGGGGAGTGGATGAGAGGGTGTGGGACCAGGAAGAAAGCACAGGAGGGAGAACAGGGCATCTGTAAGCACAGAACATGCAGCAGCATATGCTCTCTGCGTGCTCGGCAGAGGCACAGGAGGAAGGACCCCGCCCCGAGCACGTGCAGTCAGATGGAAAAGTGGCCTAGAGGCTGCAGCAGGCTTTTGGGTCCCCAGAACTTCATCTGTTTTATTAATCATCCTCAGCTAATACTAAATCTGCACTTTCCCCTATAGTCTCCTACATTACTGTTTCCTATAAAATGGATAACTTTAGATACAATCACTTTCAATGTTACCATGTTGAATAAAAGGTTAACTTGGTAAATCTTTTTTCACAAGTCTTACACCACACTAACTAAAAAGGGAATCGAAACTCCTGGCTCTCCAAGAAATAATATTCTTTCAGCTTCTCAGAGGCCAGCAAGGGCCTTTAGTGCGAACTGAAAATGATCTAGACAGGTTTCAGCCTGAGACGGCAGGCAGCCTGTGCTGATTGCAGAGCCTTCTAGCATTTCAACACTGGTGCTGAAACAAAAGGAAATGGTTGCATCTCAATAAGTGCCATCCCTGGCCATCAGCCCAGGGCCTGTGACCAAGTCCAAAAGAAGGGCACACCAAGAAATGAAGCCTTTCCCTGAATTCCCAAGAGGGCAGCCACAGACTGGGGCAAAGAACAACAGTTCCAGATGGCCCTTAAATGTCCAAAAACTAGCCCCCAAGACCACCCATCCCTGGGCCTGCTGCTCCCCCAGCAGCAAAACGAGGAAACTCTCTTGAAACCTAAGCGTGAGGCTATAAAGAATGGCACACGTGTGGCACTGAGAACACTTAAGAAAAAACTAAACAACCATTCCCTAGGCTGAATCCCGAGTCTTGGACTCTGAGGTCCAACACACCCCTTAGAGCCAGTTTGCCAGTCAGAGCAGCTCACTGATGAATTACACTGTGGTTCAACAACTTAACACTACAAAGAAATGTTGATTCAAAAAGCATGAACCAGAGGACAGCAATGTTTGCAGGTAGCCCACCAAGGACACCTGGACAGAACCGAGTCGGGAAATAGGAGAGAACCAGCTTACCATCAGGCAGTTCATCTGCAGCCTGTGTTCCACACAGAGCTGTTCCGCTGTACGGAGGGAGCTGCACAAGGAATCAGAAAACAAATTTTAATTCAACAGAAAGTTAAAACCCAATACTTTCTACTGCACATTAAGGCAACATTTCATTAAAACCCTTTATCCATGCAACTTCTCTTGACATTACTTTTAATAGAATAACATACATAGTGAGTCTCTAAAATCTAAAACCAGCTTTTATTCCCTTAAAGGAAAAAAAACACTATAAAAATGCTTTCAAATATTTGTCATTATGAAACATCCAAAAATGAGGCCAAATTTTTAAATGAACTCTAACAGACATGGAAATTGGCTACAATATATGCTTCTGACACAGACTGCTTTTCTTGGGCTGTTGGTGGCTGACCACAGAGACCACAGACCCTCTGCTGTCCACTAGTGAAGATGACTCTTCCTGACCATCTGCACTTTTTTTATGACCACCACAGCATAGCAGCAGAGGTTAGGACCAGGTCTATTGTCAGAGAGCAGAGAACAATAGCCCACCAGAAAGACGGGCCTGAGACCATGGCTCCCTTTTAAACACAGTGCCCCATGCATAAATGAATCGATGGCTAGACAGCATGTTTCTTGTTTGAGAGAAAGCAAATGACACAATCAGACTTCCATGTACAAAGCAGGATCATACTGTGAACCTCTCCAGTACTTCTTCCTAGCTAGTCCATGTTGGTCCAAGAGCTGGGAATGCTTCAAATGACATGTGTGGAAAAAGAAAATTTAGGAGAAGGAATTAGGTAAGAAAGAACAAATATCTGCTACCTGGAAGCAAACAGAAACCAAAACACCATGACTCTGTGCAACCCTTCTCCAAGTCTGCTCACACATCCATGCAGCACAATGGCCTGCAAGTCCAGATGGGGCTGCGGCCCACTGGGGTGGGAGCTCCCTGGCAGCTCTCACCCACTGCTGTTGTGGAGCTGCTGCCTGAGTGGCTGATGAACTCTTAGCCAGACAATTTGGCAATCAGAATGGATAACTCCTCACACCTACCCCTAAGCTCTTGCCCCTAAAAATAATGACAAACAGGAAATCAAGGGGAAAAAAAGAGTTGACTAGAAGGGAAGCCAACACCTCAGGACCTGCAGCTGTACAGTCCCCTGGTCAGGAGGCACCATACTCAGCACACAGACAAGTGCTGACATGGACACTGCACCTGGCCCCTGTAGAGCAGAGACCAGTCCACATGCCACACTTCAGGTGGACCACAGTCAGAATAGAGGCATGCGTCTGTCCAAAGCAGTGGGCACAGAGCTGTCAAGGATACCATGAAGCATGACTCTGCCCTGCTTCAGTCACAAGAAGCAGTGTGCAAACTCTCATCCTAACATCTGCTCCTTCTGCCACTGCCAATGACACATAGTGTCCCCTGGAGATGGAGATCTATCTATACTATTTTGAATTACTGCACAAAAATCTCATCAAGAAGCCCAAAGGATGTCATAATCCCATATATCAGAAGAAAGTTCTCTTTACACCTATACTTTGTTCTTCATGGGGGAGGAAAGACTGAAAAAATAATCTTCAGCCCTCAGAGGCAGTGAGCTGGGAAGACTACCCACGGACATCAGAAGCACTCCCTGACAGGATGGCACAGCAACACAAGGCAATGCTGTCCGAGTGCTCAGGATATGCTGGACATGTCTTCCTGCTGCTTTCAGGAAGGGGGGTCTGTTTCCATGGAGTACAAAGCAACAGCCAGGGCTGAGCGTCCCAGGGAAGTCAATAAATGCACCTCTAGGAATCGGTATAGAGGGTCCAATCACAGACCACCATCCAGCTCAGGTGCATCGATGCCCAAAGGATATCACGATCTCATGTATCAGAACAAAGTTCTGTATTTTAGCATTTGCTTTGATTCGGTAATGTGGGGATTACGATCCTGGATGAATTCCACAATATCTAAAATAGTTTCCCCTCCTTTGGGCACATGGCACCTTTCATTCCACAAATCTCAACCACACAAAAGATACTCCTTAGTCTCTGTTAACTGGATAAAAAGATAACTTGATACAATAAATACACATTAAAATAAAACTGGAAGAGTAGTTCAAAGTTCACTCTTTTTATTTGTACAGCTACTTATAAGAATACAAAATTTGGGCTAGGGTTGTGGCTCAGTGGTAGAGCACTTGCCTAGCATGTGTGAGGTGCTGGTTCGATTCTCAGTAGCACATATAAACAAACAAACAAACAAATAAAGGTCCATCAATAACTAATACAATTTTTTAAAAATACAAAATTTTAAAAATCATAGCAGACATAAAATGCAAATGCAAACTGAACAGTACAAAAAGCCAAAATCTAGTTATTTCAGATTTAATATCAAATCAACGTAAGTCTGAAAATACTGCTCCAGTCCTGGACAGGCATCCTGGGCAAAGGTGATGCTTCAGTCTCCTCCTGAGGTGGCCATGTTTTGCTCCCCACTGGAAGGACCCTTGAGAGGCAGGACTCCTCCCATGAAGTCCCATAAGGAGACCAAATTCAGATCATTTTTTTTTTTTTTAAAGAGAGAGAGAGAGGAGAGAGAGAGGAGAGAGAGAGAGATAGAGAATTTTTAATATTTATTTTTTTTAGTTCTCGGCGGACACAACATCTTTGTTGGTATGTGGTGCTGAGGATCGAACCTGGGCCGCACGCATGCCAGACGAGCGCGCTACCGCTTGAGCCACATCCCCAGCCCCCAGATCAGTCTTAACTGTGCATCACAACCTCCCCCCCAACACACACACACGCACGCACGCACGCACCTATAGCTGCACTAGGCTACTGTGGGCTTGTTCAGTGGTAGCCAAAGTGTATGTTGCCTCCAACACAGAGTCTATATGGCTATAAGAAAAACAAGCATTTCCTCCCTATTTCAAGCACTAACAACATGATTATGAAGGGGTGGAAATGTGCTTATTAAATGAGTTGAAGGCATTTTCCCCACTGGGGAAATTTTTAAATCACCTTGGTTTATAAACTAGAGCAGAGTCCTAGAAAGTTACCAGTTATCTTTAAAGAATTAAAATAATATTTAGCATTACCCACATCCATTAAACTAATGGCCACCCTGTCTTAACCAGGGGCAAGCTTTCCTACAAGCAAACCATAGACAACAGAGCTCTCACTGAGAGGAGTGTGGCTTGGGGAGTGTGGAATGCTGTCACATTACAGCAATCTACATTTCTTAATTTGGGGCTTTTCAGTTCTGGGCCTCATGCAAAGAAATGCACGTCATCAACTTCCTAACAGTTAAAAAAACACGTATGACAATTAGGGCCAGATTCTAATTTGTGCTGCAGCCCTGTGATAGAAAAGGTGCATGAATGAAGTGCAATTATTTTACTGTAAGATAGAGATCAAAGAGTTGTGCAGGAAGTGAGGGGCCAGTACTCAGTCCTCACAAACCCCTCAAACAGTCACTACTTCGTAATTATATGTCTTTATAAAGCAGGTTCTTGAAATGTAATAATTATAATATTGAGAATAACGGAATCCGATTATGTTAATTAGTCTAATTAATTTGGCCCTTTGGTGAATAAACAGCATTTGTCACACTCCCTCAAAACTTTAATGCATGCTCAAAAAAAAAAGAGGAGGAGGAGGAAGAAGAGGAGGAGGAGGAGGAGGAAGAGGAGGAGGAGGAAGAGGAAGAAGAGGAGGAAGAAGAAAAAGTCCAAATAAATGCAGAAACACTGAGATTTCTAGAGCAAACCTGATTTTGATGAGAAACAGCCATTGCTTCTGCAAATGCAAGGAGTGGCCTGACCTGAACCTCTGCACCATGCCTACGTCACAATACATGCTACATGTCGGGTATCAGACTAGACGTTAGTGAATTTTAAAACATTTCTGTAAAGTAAATGGGCATTCTCTATTTTATCAAATTAAAAACACAAGGAAAGGAAAAAAAAGGAAGCATGAGGAGATAAAGGAAGTGCCCAAGACAGCCTAGCTTGTTTAAATGGGGGAGCCAGGGGGAACAGAAGTTGGGCTTTATCATTTTTAAAATACTTCATCACAAAGAGAAGTTAAGTTGCAGAGTTCTTGGCAAGCGCTGCCAGGTCTTCCTATGATTCAAAGACAAATTATTTTAAATGGATCATTAACAGAGTCTATAAAGTTACAACTCAACACTAACACTTAGGGAATATGAAACCTGATTACATTTTTCCTAATTAAATGTTTTTTATTGGAAAACACTAAATTTCAGAGCTTGTTCTACAAAATTCTAAAACACACAGATACATCTTACTGCCTCAGGCAATGTAAAATAACTTTCACTTTTTCCTGGCTCAGACTTCAGTTTCCTTAACATAATGATATCAATGATCACAAGAGATGGGAATGACTTTGAATTGAATGTATTCAATTTCCAAAATGAAATCTGACATAAACTTTATTTTCTTTTTCCTAAAGTGAAACAGAAGAAAACAAGCATAAAACTTTCTTACATCTATACAACCTAAATACAATGTTTTCAATATATTCTTTTTTAGTCTTACCTCCACAACTCTAAAAAACATTTCTTAGAATTTAAGCAGCCAAGGTGAAGAGGAGTGAAAGACCTGCCAAGGTTAAATGGAAGTGCCCCTGACAGACCCCAGCCCTGGACTTCAGGACCCTACTCAAACCAGTTAGTTCTCCCTACCCATTTTATCCAATGAAAGAACTCCATGCATGAATATTTAATGTACATGCAAACACGCTTGTGTGTACTTATCAGTGAAGGATCTAAGAGGCTAGTTAAACTTCATTAAAAGTTAAAGATTTGGGCTGGGGTTGTGACTCAGAGGTAGAGTGCTTGCCTAATATGCGTGAGACACTAAGTTCGATCCTCAGCACCACATAAAAAAAAATATAAAGATATTTATTGTGTCCACCTATAATTAAAAACTAAATATTCAGGGGGAAAAAGTTAAAGATTTGACTTCTTATATACTTCTCTCCCTTTCAATCCCATTTTCAACAGCTTCATATCTAAAATATAAATCTGAAAAGATGACAAAGACATGTTATTCTTAAACTAAAACAGATATCATTAATCACAGACAGCAGACATTTTAAAAGAGGACTAGAGCTGGGGATTTCACTCATTGGGAGAGCACTTGCCTAGTATGCTTGGGACCTGGTTTTATTCCGTAATACAAAAAAAATGAATTGATGAGGGTTGTGGCTCAGTGGTAGAGTGCTTGTCTCTACCATTGGGTTTGATCCTCAGCATCACATAAAAATAAATTAATTAATTAAAGGTATTGTGTCCATCTACAGTTAAAAATATTTTTTAAAAAAAGGATGAATGGGCTGGGGCTCAGCGGTAGAGCCCTTGCCTAGCATGTGCAGGGGCCCTGGGTTCAACCCTCAGCACCACATAAAAATAAATAAATAAAGGTATTGTGTCCAACTACAACTAAAAAATAAATATTAAAAAAAAGGAATGAATGAATGCCTGGATGATTAAAATACAACAATGTCATTTTCAGGAAACTCATCATCATAAAGCTATTAATTATTTTATAAATTAATCCATAATTTTAATAAAATTCAACTGAAAATTTGGTAAGATTCTCCATGGGATCTGGCATGCAGATCACAAACATGCCATAACAAAGAATTAAGGGTGCAGGGCAGTCAAACACCTGTGAATTAGGTTGGGGTTCCCACTCTACCAGAAGCCTGAGACAACCCGAAGACTTCAGACAGGGCACGCGGAACCACACAGACAGGGCCATCAACACCTGAGGGCCTGCTCTCGTGCTCTCGCTCCCAACTGCGGTGGGCAAGGGAAGTCAGAGTCCTGCTGCCACACAAATACACAAGTCAGGACTGTATTACACACTCAAGTGTAGAAATAAAAAGTTTAAAAACCCTAGACAAAAATGTCTTCATCCCTCTGGGGAGGGAAAGAAGTTTTTCTTCAAGATTGTGTTGTTTTGGGGCTGGGGATGTGGCTCAAGCGGTAGCGCGCTCGCCTGGCATGCCTGCGGCCCGGGTTCGATCCTCACCACCACATACCAACAAAGATGTTGTGTACGCCGAAAACTAAAAATAAATATTAAAAATTCTCTCTCTCTCCTCTATCACTCTCTCTTTAAAAAAAAAAAAAGATTGTGGTTTTTTTTTTTTTAATTATAAATCCAGAAAACATGAAAACAAAATCAACACATTTGACTTTAAAGTTAAAATACATACTCCCCTTTCCCAACAAAACACCCCAAAAAGTGTATGGCACATGATTAAAAGCCTCATGCTAGGAAGAGGTACCTGTAACATGTAAGACCAAAGATTATTTATCCTGCAAATCAAAAGAACAAAATAAGCCACATGATTTGAAAATACAGGTAAGATATAAAGACAAAGTAACTCAAGAAGAGAAAATCTACAGAGTCAAGGGACGTGTGACAATAATGAGTTAGCATCAATTATCTGTAATCTTGGAAATGTGAATTAAAACAATGAGAATCTGGGCTGGGGTTGTGGCTCAGTGGAACCTGCCTAGCATGTGTGAGGCACTGGTGTTCAATCCACATAAAATAAAGGTGCTCTCGGCAAATGGTGCTGAGAGCACAACTGCAGTAGGCAAGGCAGAGTCAGAGCCCCTAAAAAAAAAATTTTTTTTAAGAGAATCCATTGATTAGAATTCAAAATATGCCAATACTGAGAATTTACATTGATTTTTTTTTTAAATGTGAAGAAAAGCCAGGTGTGGTGGCACTGCCTGTAATCCTGAACAAAAGAGAGTTGGGAGTGTGGCTCAAGTGTCCCTGACTGAGTTTAATCCCCAATACCCACCCACCCCCCCCCAAAAAAAAAAAAAAAAAGTGAAGAAGAAAACCTGCAGGCTGGCTGAAGGGAATGCAGACTGAAAACCTCTCGGACAGCAAACCAGTGACCAATCACCAGAAAGACTACAAAAGCGCATTTCCCCCAGGGGTACAAATCTGGGCCACCCACCCCACATTCCGGAGAATGCATACAGAGGGACTCAAGGAGACAGGACAAGCTATGTCTATGTTTTTAACAGCTGAACCTAAGACCAAAATGGTCCTCAGGAGGACATGTAAATAAACTATTGCACTAGAGCCATGGTACTGAGGAATTAAAATCAAAGAACAAGAATAAATGTATAAGCACAGATAAGCTGAAGCATACAATAGTAGCTTAAAATCAACTACAAAGGATGAACACAATATATCATTCACACGCCATTTTGAAGCTCACAGAACACTACAATTCACTCCCTGGAGACAATAGATGTGCATGAAGCCTAGGTGAACAACATAGTCAGGAACTGCTCGGGGCACCTGCCACAGAGCTCTTCCAGGGCACGGAGGGGAATGAGATGGAGGCAACAGGCTCCAAACTGCATCTGTAATAGTTTTTTCATGTTTTGAAAATATAAGGCAAATACAGAAAAATGTTAATATTCATCAAATCTAGCTGGTGGGTTCAGGCATTTCTCATATTAGTCTGTACTTTTCTGTAGACTGGAATTCTTCATTCAAAAACAAATTAAAAATCAAGAAGCAAATATAACCATTAATTGTATTGATTTACATTTATTCACTAAAACAGCTTTATCTTACCTCAACTGAAGAGCGAGGAGTCACAAAGAACTGATTGAATTCATCAGGACTAAAATCTCCAAAAATATACTGGGGGAAAAAAAAGAGATAGAATCAGCCATCACATAAAAAATATAAATCATTTATATTCTCCCAAAAAGATGTGGATGGTAGCAATCCTATGCAATATTTGGGCCAGAATCCCCAAAATCCTTTTACAACTTAAACTGAGGACTGCAAACTGAAATTTTTCTATGTGTACTATTTACCAACTACTAAAAAGAAAAATCTTAAACTTTTCCATAAACTGTCAAAGAACACTACTCTAAAATTGACAAAGTTTCTTGTGAAACATGTCAACTGTGTACAGCAAGCGTAGTCCTGCTGATGGGAGAGATTTCTGATTCACCAGTATTTCCGGTTTGCCTTTGTACCTCCATTCACTTTTCTGCTGACTCATGTCACCACCTCCATTTCAATTTTCCCTAACATAGCAAAAAGCTGAAAATGAGTTTCAAGAGGGAAGAGAGGTAAATACAAAACAGACAAGTGTTAATGATCCTGATTAATGATCTCTAAGTATGTAATTTCTTTATTTTAAAAATGCACTTCAACATGATGCACAGACACATACAGCAGATAAATGCAGCATCTAGCTATGAGACTTGATTTCACAGATTTTTGGAAAAACACATGGCAAAAGCACAGATGAGCGCCAGCCAGTGCCCACCAGTGTATGCTTCCTGGAGTTGCAAGAAGTCAGTCACTGACAAGAACCATCGTTGAGTGATTTCCACAGCAATTCCATGATCTTTTCTTGAAAACTACTAAATGTGGGGGGCGGGAGGAACAGTCCTCTGCTCTGCTCTGCACAGCTTAAAATCTATTAACTTATAGGAAAATTTAAAATTTATATATGTATGCCTCAAAAATAACCTGTAACTAGCCACGTGCAGTGGTGCACAACTGTAATGCCAGCAATGACGCTAAGGCAGAAGGATCATAAAAGTTGGAGACCAGCCTCAGCAACGCAGAGAGGTCCCAGGCAACTTAGTGAGACCCTGTCTCAAAAAAAATAAAAAAGGGTTGAGGATGTGGCTCTGTGGTTAAGCATCCCTTTGTTTAATCCCTGGTAATAAATAAATAAGTAAATAAATAACCTGTAACTAAATATTAGATAAACGGATAATACTCATTACTAAAATAAATGCAGAAAAATGGTAACCAATTTTCACCTCTGCTGGTAGTTTGCCCTGCACAGGAAAGGACCGGCCCTTGAGGGAGGTCTCTTAGTCAGCCCCCAGCAAATAAATGTTTCCACATACTTGCAACAAGCCCACAACAACACTATGTGTTAACAGTAATAGTGAAAAGTTACAGTCTCAAAATGATTTAGGGGTGATCTCAGATCTTCTTACCTTCAGCAACAAGGGGGAAAATTTAAATTTCACTCAGGCACATCCCAAGCAATGGAATGGTGAAAAGGAATTGGGGAAGCTATTAGAAAGTGTGGAAACTAGCCTACTAAATGTAAAGAGCTAAATTTAAAACTCAACAGGTTTTTACAGCAGAACAGCAAAGCTATAAAGCAATGGGACAAAATATTTGGAAAGTTCAAGAAGTTACTTTGTTCCTAGAATTCCACAGTATTTTTTTTTTCAAAGAATTCCACCCTATTGTCAGATTATTACTCAAGTGCAAAAGAAAACTAACATTCTCTGGTGAGGGGTGGAGCACTGTGTTTAGCAGGCATGAGGCCCTGGGCTCAACCCCAGGTTGGGCAGGGAAGGTGGAGGGCAGAAGAGGAAAAGAAAGAAGGAAAAATAACATACCCATTTTTTGGAAGGGGGAGTGCTCCTTATAAATTCCAGAAAATGAATCCAAAAGGTACAAGAGTAGTAACCAATGAACTGCTAAGATATTACAAGTATGAAGTTAAAACTTAAGATTCACTAAGAGCATGCTACACTAAAAATCATCCATTGTATCTTCTCTTACCAGTGATACCAAAGGATCTATTTTAATTCAGAATGTGGAAAAGACATATAGAGATAAGATCTGGAATGTCCTATAGGATTGTTAGGTATTTTCTTTGGGCAGGTTTTCTTTTAGAAAACTGAAAATGAACGTGAAGTATTGATTTACATTACACTTCTCAACACACTTTACTGAGTTCATATGTAACCTCAAGTCTTTTAAAAAAAGATCTAAATGGGGGCATAATGTCATCCCAGCAATTCCCAAGGCTGAGGCAGGAGGAGTGCAAGTTCAAGGCCAGCCTAGGCAACTTAGCAAGACTCTGTCTCAAAATTTAACAAAGTGGAGAATGGAGATGAAGCTCAGAGGTAGAGTACTCTTGGGCTCAATCCTTAACAACCCTTCCAAAGGAACTATAAAAGAGGCCAAATATTTATTGAAGAGCAAATTCCATCCAGTGGATATAAATTACACAGCCTTGCCATCTTAATGGCAACTATTTAACTAAAATGATATCTGACTCAAGGCTGAAGCATGTTTTGTGACACCTAAGAGTTTACAAAGAAATTCAAACACAGGGATTGATGCCCAGCACTGGGGGAAAAAACATTATTTTTAGGGCTGGGAGAATGTGATTCGGCAGTACATTGATTATCCAGCATTCAAGAGGCCCTGGGTTTGATCCCTAGCACCACCTCTCAAAAATAAAGATTCTTTTAGGTTTGGCAAAATGCAGAATGTTACTGAAGGCAAAGGGTGGGGACTGTGCAATTCAAAAAGATCACACATGTTTCAGATCACAGAAAGCTAAAGAGGAACAAAAACCAAATGCAACACCTGCCCCCGGCTGGATCCAGAGTCACAGGTAGGCACCATGAGGGACAAGGATCTGGACCACAGCATGGAAGCCCACCCTGAATCCGTGTGAGCTTACATGATGGGAGTCGCAGCCTGTGGTGACGTGGGAGAAAAATCTCTCCTTAGGAAAGTCACTCAGGCATTCAGGAATAAATGAGTTCTGAAAAAGTTGTGTCTGATTAAGTGTGTCTGATTCTGAGTCTGTGGTCTGGATACCCTGTGTGTCTCTGAGGGGGAATTCAAGCATCCAAAATAATTCAACAAATGGAGTTAAGTCGTAAGTGGATTGGGTAAAGGAGAATCTGAGCCCTCTTTGTACAATTTTTCTTCTGGCAACTTTTGTAAAGTTGAAATTATTTCCAAATAATAAGCTTTAAAGAGAAAAATCTAAAGCTGAAAAACATATTTACTCCTCTCCTTATCTGAATGGGAATGTTTTCCTTTCTGTGGAGGATTAATAAATTTAAAGTCTGTTAAATAAAGGGAAAGATCTATGAATCTTTGGATAAATAAAGATGTGCCTGACTTCACAGGATTCATACTCTAGTGAGGAAGGAAATGCCACTGGTCACATGAATTAATTACAATTAATTTAGCAAGTGAGACTAAAAAGTAGGAACAAGTCCATTCTTTCCTTTGTTTCCAAAATCCAGTGCAGGACCTAGGACACACAAAGGGTTGCTATAAGGACAAAACAAAGCAGTACCTGAAGGCCCTGGTAAGCCACACGTGCTACAGAACGTCTGCACTGCTGTCCCTAATTCTGACCTTCCAACCGCTCCACCAAGGCTGTAAGGTAAATGCTGGGAAGCTGCCTCAGTCTTGAGGACCCCCACCAAAGTTGACAGTACATCAGAGTCAAAAAGCAGAACAAGAATGCAGCTTGTGAAGGGCCGGGGCTGTGGCTCAGTGGTACAGCGCTTGCCTAGCATGTGGAGGCGCTGGGTTCTATTCTCAGCACTGCATATAAATAAATTAATAAAATAAAGATCCATCAATATCTTAAAAAATACATTAAAGAGAGGGAGAGAGAGAGAGAGACTTACTAAGCATTCCTCTTCCATGTGCTGTGGTGTCCAGAGTCCAGTTGACTGTGCAGTGAGGCATCAGCCATCCACATTTGTCTTTTGCGGAAGGACCATGTGTGTCCACCCCACCCTGGACTTTCAAAATTTATATTATTCACATGCATTTATTTTCTGCCCCTTCTAGAGAGGACATGAAAAAAATAAATATTTCAGGAAAGAGAGGGCAAGCCCACAACACAGATGGGAAGGAGACACAGATGGGATGGGACCTCACTGAAACACAGGCCCCCTGGCTTGGTCACTCTTGGTTTTGTCTTTGGAGTAAACTAGGGGCTACCTCAGCTATTAGAGGGCCCTGGGAAGGGGTTGGGCAAAGCTGGATACACCAGTGTCTGTGCCAATGGAAAAACAAAGACATTAGGCTCAGAAATAAATTCCTCAACCTCAGCCCAAAAGACGGGGAGAAGGAAACAGGTTTATCACCACCTGCACACCTATAGCTTTTCTACCCAGACTAAAGGGAGCCACAGGAAACCACTTTGAGGACAAAAACTGAGGGTGACTGGAGAGCCCTACACTAGGGGGCGCCAGAGCACAGCATTCTGAGTTCTTAAACTTCCAAATGCTTCACCTCTCTAGCAATTCAAAAGCAAGTATAGGTAGGCTGCCCCTAAATTAATATTCTTTGCCTTCAAAAAGGACAATGGCAATAGATCAGGCTTTCCAGGAGATAATCGTAATTTCTTGTATTGGCACCATTGTGTTTTTTTTTTTTTTTAGTTTTCGGCAGACACAACATCTTTGTATTTGGTGCTGAGGATCAAACCCGGGCCGCACGGATGCCAGGCGAGCATGCTACAGCTCAAGCCACATCCCCAGCCAGCCCACTGACACCATTCTTAACAGTTTCCAAGCTGGACAACCATCACAAAGGCTCCAGAACAGTCTCCCATTTACAGATGCAAAGCTAAGCCAGGCAGGGTCCACCAGCATGACCAAGTCACACCAACACAGGAGAAACAGAAATGGGGCTTCTCCTCCCTCATTTCCTTATTCGAGTAAGTAAACATTAAGGAGAAACAACTTTTCTGAGTGATGAAAACCTGGATTTCACCTATAAAATGCTGGACTTCACGACCTTGCAGTTCTACAAGAATCCCCTAGATTTGACAAGGATTAAGGAACATGGGTTTGGAAATGTCATCAGGCTAATACATGTGATGACCTGATGAACCCTGAAAACATAAAGCTGAGAGAAAGAAACCAGATTAACTAAAGGTCACAAATTCTAAGTCTCCATTCATTTTAAGTGTCCAGAACAGACAAATCCAATCCAAGCTGACTTCGTACAAAGCTACGGGATAGGGGCAACGAGCAATAAGCACAACAGATCGGAGGCTTCTTGTGGGGTAATGAAATAATCTAAAATTGACTGTGGTGATATTGCGTAACTTGAGAATATACTGAAAGCCACTAAAAGGCACACTGACTTAAATGAGTGAACAGCGGGCATGTGAATATCTCAAAGCAGAAAAAAAAGCAGTCAATGTTTGCTTCAAAAGGAAAAATTATTGATCACAACAGTGCAGGATGGATGCTGACTGAAATCTATGAACAATCACATGGTGCTTTCAACTTTGGAAAGTGATGTGGTTGGTTCTGCGGATGTCTGAAGACAGTCAATGCAAAGCAGCAACTTCACTAACAATATTTACTGAGCAGCAACTATCCACACTGACCTGTGTGGGATTGTGAGAGTAACAAGGGCTCAAGACACTGACAGTTTTGTTACAGGGCAAGTGAACCTCCATTTGCAGTGAGTGTGACAGATGCAAAAACAGACAAAGGACAGGAAGGCAGAGAAAGTCCTGTTCCTCCACTGAATGCACTGCAGCTGCCTGGCTGCCACTGAATTTTGCTTTACTTTTCCCTAGGACACAGAGTCCTGAAAAGAAGGGAACAAAGCAGACAACGCATGTTACAAAGCCACTCTCAGAGACAGCAACTCTCCTTCTTAGGACTCAAAGTACAGCCATTTGGTGGCTAGTTTCATTTGTTTGTGCATTTTATTTTGACCACTAAAGTCCTATCACAAAGTAGTCCTCTCATAGCAGGATGTCGTAGTGCATGCCTGTAATCCCCGTGACTCAGGAGGCTGAGGCAAGAGGATTACAAGTTTACAAGTTCAAAGCCAGCCTCAGCAACTTAGCAAGGCCCTCAGCAATTTAGGGTGACACTGTCTAAAAATAAAAAATAGAAAGGGCTGTAGATGTAATTCAGTGGTTAAACGCCCCCGGGTTAAATCCCTAGTACCAAAACAAAGCAACACACACACACACACACACACACACAGAGTAGTCCTCTCACCTGACATAACATTCTCAAAATATGTACTTGGCTACATATTCTCTCAGTTCTTTCATGAAGACACTGAATTAAAATTTGTTTCCAAGTAGGATTCACTTAACAAAAATCTGCTTTTTAACAATTTTCCTGTCCTGTCTACAATAGAGCTAAATTGCACAGTGGCAGTTAAATTTTAACTGTTTTGTTAGCACTAAACAGCAGGAAAATATAGAGCCCTCATTACGTAAGAATTTGGCATGCAGAATCTCCATCACAGACAGCAGATGATACACTAGGAAGTCAATCAGTAAATACTACCTGGGAGAGAGCCCCAGTGGAAGTTTAAGATCCCTCAAGTTTCATATCCACTATAACCACCCTTAGCGCCAGTCTTAAGAAGAAACAGAAATGGAAAAGATGCAGAAGACCAACTAAAAAGAAACTGTAGCAGAAATAGTTCTGTCTTTGCTGGGGCCCATGCTAATAATAATAAGCTCACTAGCTGCCTGGACAGGGGTGGGGACTCACAGCAAGGAGGCAGGAAGGAACAGTTTTAGGCAATGGAAATATTCTTGATCTTGGCTGTGGTGGTGTGAAAATGGGTACATTTATTATATCAAATTATTCTTCAGTAAGGTTGATTCTCTTTAAAAACTGCTGAACAGGAAAGATGGCTGAGGCAGCTGTCATAACTAGGAAAACGGCTCCTGAAGCACAGGGCAGGCTTTTCACTTATAAGACAGAATTCTCAAGAGCTACATAAGCACTCACTCACCAGAACTGTAAGATTTCACATCCCTTGGTCCACAGACCCGCAGGCCAGCAGCCATCTAAAATGCGCTGCATGCGTTTTCATTCTGTTATTTCAGGCAGCAGCCCGGCACCTTTCCTAAGCCTCTGTCCCAGCATCACCTGGTCACCTGAGATTCTTCCTGGCTGCTCAGGCTTTCCTACACCAAAACTCTCCAACCATGTCCTCAATTCCTCCTACACACACAGACAACTACTGCCAAAAACACTGAAGCAAAACTATCTTGTTTCACTAAACAAAGTGCTACACAGGCAGAAACTTGTAAGCGCCATCTGTGCTACAGGGTTTTTCACTAAATGAAACATGTTGGAACCAAACCAATAAAAGCTTGGCTACTGAAGGCCGCCTGCCAGGAAAGAAGGCACACCACTAACTAACCCAGAGCTTCATTTTAGAGGAAGTCTGTGAAGAAAAAGGTGTGACCCCAAACTCTTCTAATATGCTAGCTTTGGACAATCTCATTTGCCCAATGACAAGGGCCACTAGAAGGTGGGTCCTCGACCTGTTTCTCCTTTCAATTTTGGAAAGAAGTCCACATAGAATTTGCCTTTTAATGAGTTGCTTCAGTTGTTAATGAGAAGCCAGTTTCATAAGACAGGCAGGTCAAAGAAATACAAAGCTGCAAAGTTACCATCTGCTGAGCATAAAAGGTTCCGAGAAAAAGGGTTCTGAGAGCGGAGACTAGCCCAGCTCCCAAGCAAGAAGTCCATTAGTGACTTCAACTCAACTCTCACCTCACAAGCTGTTAAAAAAAAAGCCCTCCCAAGGTTTTAATTATGCAGATACAGTGTACTAGCTGAAATTATAATAGTTTGCACTCCATTCTTTAATTATATATTTAAGTTCACTGTTAAGATTTAAAATCTTTTGGTAGAAAAATGTAACTTGAGACTTCAAAAAGTCTCCCTGAGGGCAAATATGTGGTACTCTGGATTTGAACACCTTGAAGAGAGGGATTCTCATCCAAGCAGCTCACCAAGTCCCAGAGGTGCTCACCTGGGAGGTTGAGGTGGGTGGTAAACCCAGAGGACAAAGGCCAAACAACAGCTCTCAATCCTGAACCCAGGCTATACTGTAATCAGAACGTCCACAGGCCACACCTGAGCAACTCTGGGGTCAGTGAATTGGGGTAGTGTCCTGGCCTCATTCCAGCATTTTAAATGCTCCCTGCTGATTCTGCCCAATACCTCCAACTCTGATTTTAAGTTGGGTGACCATTTATCATCCAAACCAAAGGTACATTTCAGAGTGAAAGGATCACTACTAGCTACACTAGGACAATGGGTGTAAACCAGAACACATGGTTCTCCTGGGGGCAGAGTGTACACAGAGTCTTAACTAGCCTGGGGCAACAGCTGTCCTGCCTTCCATCCAGCCTCATCTCCCTGGGCACCTGAGACCCAGTTAGTCTACATTCACCCACTCATTGCCTTCGCACCTCACACAGGCAGCTCTTGCCTCCTCCACAGCTCTAATGAACTCCCACTTGCCCTTCAAACTCAACACAGGCACTAACTCCTCAGCACGCATTCCTGAGCTCTTTTATAAAAGCACTGTTCACATCTTGTGCTAACCATGATCTACCTCTGTGATCCCATGTCTTCCAGTTCTGGATCTCGTACAAGGCCTTAAGCACAAGACTTAGAATCTAATAAAGATCTACTGACTGAATGATGAAGAAAAAGACCTGAGGTTCAGAGAAAACCAATTCTGCCCTAGATCCTTCGAACAATGCAAAGGCCAGGATCAGAATCTGTGCTGCCCACAAGGCACAGACACATGAACAATTAAACCACAGCAAAATTCAAGGGACTGTAAGATGCAGTAAGGTAGCATTATGCTTGGTACAGTTAAGAATTAAAAATGCGCCGGGCACAGTGGTGCACACCTGTAATCCCATCCGCTCGAGAGGTTCACAAGTTCAAAGCCAGTCTCAGCAAAAGTGAGGCACTAAGCAACTCAGTGAGACCCTGTCTCAAAATAAAATACAAATAGGGCTGGGGATGTGGCTCAGTGGTTAAGTGTCCCTGATTTCGATCCCTAGTACCCCTCCCACCAAAAAAATACTGAAGGACTGGGGATGTGGCTGAGTGACAGAGTGCTTGCCTAGAGTGGACAAGGCTCTGAGTTCCAACCCAGCACTAATGAAGAAAGAAAGAAAGGGCTGGGATTGTGGCTCAGCGGTAGAACGCTTGCCTTGCACAGGCGGGACCCGGGTTCGATCCTCAGCACCACATAAAAATAAAGGCATTGTGTTTTGTCCATCTACACCTAAAAAATAAATATTAAAATAAACAAGAAAGAAAGAAAGAAGGAAGGAAGAAAGAGAATACTGGAGGAAAACAGTCTAACGGAAAAATATTCACAGTGCGAGAAGTGGAGGAAGACACTCCAGTAAACGGCGCATGGCGCACAGCCCACTGCTTCACAACAGGAAAGGCAGCGCCAGCACTCAGGGAAGGAAGCTGCCCACCCTGCCATGGCCACTGGCAACCTGACCTACTCTGCCCTCACGCAGCCATCCCTTGCTCCTCAAAAGCATCTCTGTAAGAGTGCCTGCCTCTAGGCTCACCTGTGGCCTCTGAAATGCATGTGGCCACCACAGTGCTTTCTCAATAGGGATCCTGACTGGTCCAGGAAGAGCCCATGCAGAACCTTCCGGGTGAAAAGCAGCCCAGACGCCTTCCCAGACTCGCCTGCACCCTACATCCCATGCCACTGTGCAGGGCCTTCTCTTGGGCCCCACTGGCCTGGCCAACTCCTCACACTGCAGAATTCAATTCCAGAGGCTCACGTTTGTGAACTCTCTTCCCAAAAACCTTAGTGATGGTGTCCCCCATAACTCTCCTGTGACAGCATTTCCTACTCTGGCTTGGAATAGCTGGTTATCTAAGCTCTTTTCCACTGGACTCTGCACTTCCAAATCACCCACTGTGACATAGCTTTCATTAATTAATTTATACATAAATATCTGCCAACAGCTGGGAGGTGGCTCGGGGGCATATTTGCCTAGCATGTGTGAGGCGCATTTGATCTCCAGCACCACAGAAATCAGTCAGTCATAGATGTTCAATGAGCACTTGTCATGTTCTAGCCCCTGGGCACATAACACTGAATAAAGGGACACAATCCCTGCCCTCCTTCAACTTGCCTTCTGGGGAGACAGAAAACTACAAGCTCCACTAGGATACAGAACCGCAGTGTACCAGACGGGCACCAAGTGCTGGGGAAGGAAAGCAGGGCAAGACAGCAGGCAGGAGGCCGGGGCTTCCAAGGTGCCACCAACGGGCCTCCCTGAGGAGATGGCATGGGAGCAGACTCCTGGGAACAGGAGTGAAGCCATCAGCGGGGCTGTCCAAGGACAAGGTGTGGAAATAAAGAGAACCACCACCAACACAACCAGGCCTCTGACTGGGAAAAACAGCCTCTCATGGGCCTCATTTGCTCTGACCAGGTCAGCAAAGTTCAGGGCCGTGTCACACTAACTGGAAGGGAGGAGCTCCTGATGCTGTATTTATATTAGTACCACTTCAGATCTCAGGGCTACACTTGCTGAGAAACAAGGGAAGAATTTCACAAAAAAACTTATATGTAATACACATGTCAGCTAGTTGGATTCAAGACACTGCACAAGAGTAGCACTTAAAACCCTAAAGGGGGCTTAAGGACCACTCCTACATTCTCAGTGAAATGACCATCAATCTGAACACTTCAGAAGGCAGCCAACTTTTTTAATCCATTAAGTCCCAAGTTTCCAATTCTGTGAACATAAAAATTATTTCCAAGTTACCATAAATGGTATACTGGTTACCTGATTTAAGTTTTTATAGGTGTTTTACATCTGGGACACTGGGTTAATCAGCTCTCATCATTACGAAGGACTTCCCCAGAGGGCCGTTGTGTCTCTTGTAGTTGTGCAAGCTACACTCATCTTCACTCCTAAAACTAGAACCACAAGACAAACCCATACACCGTCCTCTTTGTTTTTCCTTCCACTGGTCCCTGTCCAGTTGCTCGGTCTGGGCAAACAACTTGAGTGTCCAAGTTGCTGGGCAGTGGGAGCACACAGGAGCCAGATCACACCAGATTCCAGAATGCTTCCCTGACCCCTGCCCAGATCTGTCAGGCAGGCGAATGCTCCCTTTGCTTGGTAGTGGCTCACCTGGCATACAACATCACCTCCACCAGGCAAGACTGCCCTTCCACACACTCAGCAAGGGGGTCACACAGGCCTCTGTAGGTGACCTGCCTCCCAGAGGAAAGGCAGCCCTGAGAGGATTGAAGTCCACAGGGCCCACAAAGATGGCTTTACACACAAAATACATGAGATGCGTTTCCATTTTCGTAAGAAGTGATCAACTAATTAATACAACTCAAGTCTGTTTCCATTAGATAAAAAGCCACTGCAAAGAAAAAGAACAGCAATGTACTTTACTTTCTTTTTTTTTTTTTTCCTTAATATTTATTTTTTAGTTTTCGGCGGACACAACATCTTTGTTTGTATGTGGTGCTGAGGATCGAACCCAGGCCGCACGCATGCCAGGCGAGCGCGATACCGCTTGAGCCAATCCCCAGCCCCGTACTTTACTTTCTGTTCACCTTAAAAAGAAGAAAGCAGTTTGTCTATTGTGGGATGGGAGGCCTACTCTTTCCAAACACAGCTCTGGCAAATAGGTGGAAAAGGAGTCATGCCAGGATGATGCCAAAGTGTGTCAAGTCACATGCACTGAACTTCCAGTCCAAACTGGAAACTGCTTTTTCAAGAGTTTTCTTTTTCTTTTCTTCTTCTTCTTTTTTTTTTTTTTTTAAAAAAAAGGTCAGCTCTTCCTCACTGACTAGAACTCTAGTCACAGATGAAAACGGAAGTTTATGTTCCTGGCACAAAGAGCAAAGATAGGAAGCAAAGTAGTACCAAGAGCAATTACTTGAAAAGACTATAGAGACTAGAACGCCCTCAAAGGGGAATGAAGGGAAGGGATGGCAATAGGAAAGACAATGGAATGAACTGGACATCACTTTCCTGTGTTCACATATGAATACCTGACCAAGGTAGCTCAACATCATGTATAACCACAAGAATGGGAAGTTAGGGCTGGGGATGTGGCTCAAGCGGTAGCGCGCTCGCCTGGCATGCGTGCGGCCTGGGTTCAATCCTCAGCAGCACCACATACCAACAAAGATGTTGTGTCCGCCGAGAACTAAGAAAAAATAAATGTTAAAATTCTCTCTCTCTCTGTCCCCCTCTCACTCTCTCTTTAAAAAAAAAAAAAAAAAAGAATGGGAAGTTATACTCCATGTATGTATAATATGTCAAAATGCATTCTACTGTCATGTATGATTAAAAATAAAAAATTAAAAATTAAAAAGAAATAATGTTCTTAGCCGACAATTCCTTGACCAGCAACGAGAACGTCCGTGGAACCAGGATTCAGCAAGAACTGGAAGGTAGCTGAGATGAGCAGGACAGGGGCCAGGGCACTACTTCAAGGCAGGGGTGGAGGCCCCAGTGAGAGCACCTCTATAGCTTTGGGGACACATCTGTACTTACACTGAAGAAAAACAAATGTGCTTTTGCATCTAACCCTAACCCCCAACACAGGCCCAGGCAGCAAGCAGATGCTAGATAAATGTTTATTGAAAAGAAATCATCAGTCACTTAAGGAACTTCAAACAAAACAGAAATCTCACTGTGAAGACCCAACATGATGAATCATCAAAGGGGCAAAGTTCTGGGTTTCTCTGACTGGTTCTGCTTGCTTAATTCCTCTCAGTGCTGAAATTGGATAATACCACTCTCAGAGTAGGACAAGCTGGGATTTTTGCTGTTGTTCACACACAACCTAGTCTGAGACAGCAAAATATTTGTCCAAAGTATGATTTACTTACTCCTATTCACAGGTGAAATGAAAAAAGCTGTACATACACCCATACTGGGGTCTGGGACAGCGCCGGGATAGGGCCACCTGGGCAGGGGTTCGACACTGGTCTAGGGGCTGGTTCACAGGGATCAGCACTCAGGTTACCCGGAGGGCAATTCTGTCAGCAGAGGGTGCCCAAGGATCACAAATTACATGCAATTATTTCAAAGTTTTTTAATTTGCTTCCAAAAGTATTAAAAGTAACATTTAAAGATCTTAACAGAAATAATCTCAGAAGAATCATAGGATATTATGCGTGACACCTTTCTTAATACTTTATTTGTAGAAATATAATCAGGAAAGAAATGTTTTTAAAGGTGTCCCTACCCCCTCAAAAATAAAGGGAATGCTATGCTTAAGTCACCTTCCCTAACTATTCTTCCCATTATCATTAAGGACATTCAAGGGCTACTCACCTGGCATCAGTCTGCCTCAGAAGTCCCCAAAAGAAATGTCCTACTTCCCTGTCAAAGTTATGGTAGTTAAAATGCTTGCAGAGTAGATTCCCAGATCTGGAGAGCCGAGGAACCCAGCCCTAGACACTCATGAAGGATCCCTCAGACCCCCGCAGTTGTCCCACCTAGCAAGAGGAAGACCATGCCAGGACCCTTGCTGCCACCTCAGACCTGTGGTTTTCTAGACACCCACCTGCTCCAAGGGAACACTTAGTCCTCACCTCTCCTCTCCACACCCATATCACCACTTCATCCTATGCATCATTTTAGCCACAAATTGGTCTTTGTTTCCCAGAGATGCCACAGGCTTTGAGACTGTTCCTCTGAATATTCTTCCCCCCATGCCCTTGTCCCCTGCTTCCTGCCTGAAAACTCTAGTTCAAATGTCACCCTGCTAGAAGAGACATCTCCCAGCTTCCTGACAGTCACACTCTCTTGCTTTTGCAATCCACCTTACCTTGACCTTCTCCTGGACCATGCCACTCCACCTCCACTGCACCCGTAGTCAAAAGTCCAAGAACCTGGGCTGGGCTGGGCTGTGGCTCAGTGGTAGAGCCTTGCCTAACACATGTGAGGCCCTGGGTTCGATCCTCAGCACCCCATTAAAAAGTTAATTAATAATAAAGGTATTGTGTCCATCTACTACTAAAAAAAAATTTTTTTTAAAGTTCAAGAACCCTTCTAACTGATCTCCTTATGGCCACTGAGACCCCATGACAGCCTTCTGTATAAGGCAGAGTGTGATTCCAAACTGCAACCTGATTATGAAATTCCATGGCCAAATGTTTCATCTCCTCTTCCACATTTTCTTCAGGATAACGACAGTAATGTCTAATAGTGGTTACAATCATGGACCTGCCAGCTCTTTACTGAGACACACAGGCTGAGCTCTCTGAAGCATTCCAACCTCCCTCCAGGCACAGGGCCACCATACACGGTGTCATACTGTCTCTGCTGTAAACCTCAATTTCCCTGAAAACCCTCCTCAACTTTCCTGAGCTATGCCAACAGAATTTGTTCCCTTTCTTTGGGACATATTTTTTAAAAATATTTTTCCCCTAAGTTGTTGATAGATCTTTATTTTATTTATTCATACGTGGTGTTGAGAACTGAACCCAATGCCTCACACATGCAAGGCAAGCGCTACTGTTGAGCCACAGTCCCGCCCTTTGGGACACCTTTTTGAGGTTGGTATGATACATGTGTTGCTGTAATTACCTGATTAGCAACCTCCTCACTGGACCATAAACTCCATGTGAGAGATGAGGACTGGTTTTGCTCACTGGTAAAGCCTCAATGCCTGGTGTATGAGAACTACCGAGTAATTATTTTTTTTCTTTGTACTGGGGATCGAGCCCAGGAGCATTCTACTTCTGATCTACAGCCCCAACCTTTTTTATTTTTTAATTTTGAAAGACTCACTAAAGTTGCCCAGGGTAGCCTCAAAATTGTGATCCTTCTGCTCTAGCCTCCCAAGTAGCTAAGCATGAGCCACCTGGCCCAGTCTCACTACTATTCAATGGTTGAACAAAGCAACCAATAAGTGCATGTTCTTGATATGTGACACTGTTCACATATCTATATGAACAGGGTAGTAGTTACAAGAACTACTAATCTAAAAATGGATTAGCACAATTAGCCTGTTTCTCTCCCCAATGCTCTGTGAGCTTCTGAAGTCTAAGGGAGCTACCTTTTTGACACTACACTCATGATGTCCAGTCACCAAAAATCTTGAACAGAACAATCATAAAAGATATAAAGTTCTCTTTATGTGGTTCTGAATAGAAGTGTCTAACAGCCTACAAATTAATTCCAGACAAAACAGGATGCTACCCCTGGAAGACCTAATTTTCTACTTTATCAATTAGAAACAGTTCAGTGTGGTTGTCTGTGGAGACAGAGACCTGAGTTGGGAAGAGTTTCTCTCTCTCGCTCTCTCTTTTTTCCCCTCTGTTGCAGTACTGTAACTCCACAAAGTGAGGAGAAAAGATGACTCTAGAGACAGTGAAGAAAAACTCAGGTGAATTACCTACTTCTCTTCTATTCACAGACAGGTGACCCGCCAATCTCTCCATTCAAAGAAAGGATGGTACTCTGGGTACTCCATTGTGCAAAGGCAATGGGCCTACAAGAATCTGAATGAGAATCACCTCTTTTTAAATAAAAACCCAGAGCATGGCAGCTAAAATTAAGGGGCTGAATGTCTACCAAGAAAAAAACTTAAGTTGTTTGGACAACATTTTTATTCCTCAGAAATTTCCATAATCCTCTGTACATTGGATCTTGAAAAGCCACTTTAACCTCCAGAATATCTGCTTCCCTGGTGAAATCAGGTAAACAAGAAAAACCTCACTCGGGCAGGTGCCTTCAGTAATTATGAAAACAATGTCTGCTTCAAAAAGTTCAGTTCAGTGACTATCTGGGTAGAATAGATGGCATCATGGAACATGGAACAACACAATAACAACCACAAATGCCCCATCAGAGAAAAGCACAGAAGAGAAACATCAAGCTGGGGGCTAATGAGCAGACAGGAGGATGACTTATATTTTTCACTTTAATGCTCTGTATTGTTGGCGTGGTTTAAAAATAACATATCTTTATTTTGTAATTAAAAATAAAAGCAGTAAGGACTTTTATCATAATATACTCTACACAAAATTAGTAACATATTAAACTTTTAAACACTTAAGCATTTGCTTCTTCATTCTACACATTTTCATTAAGGAACTCCTATGGGGGAAGTCACAATGTGAAATACAGCGCTCTTTACAGTCTCTTTCAGATAAGCAATTGGCAAAGTAGAAAAAAACACTGGATACTGAAGTCCAAAGACCTGCTTCTAAGTACCTGATAATTCACTTATCAGCCCCATGTGACCTCCAGTCACAACCTTTAGGTCTTCACTCATCTGTAAATGGTGATAATAATACAAATAGAGTTGCTATAAGGATTGCTTTAAACTAGACAGTTCATACTGTGCGGCATTCTTCAAATGCTGATACTGCAAACTTTGGTGTCTTACTTTAAATATGTTCTTCCTGTCCAAAGATCAGATCTACCTAAAAGAACTATTTCAGGTCTTAAATAAATATATATGGTCTTGACAACCATCCAAAGAAAATTATTACCTAAAATATCAAGAGAAGCCATATATATATATATATATATTTTTTTTTTTAAAGAGAGAGTGAGATAGAGGAGAGAGGAGAGAGAGAGAATTTTTAGTATTTATTTTTTTTAGTTCTCGGCGGACACAACATCTTTGTTGGTATGTGGTGCTGAGGATCGAACCCGGGCCGCATGCATGCCAGGCGAGCGCGCTACCGCTTGAGCCACATCCCCAGCCCCGAGAAGCACTATATTAAAAATTTCTTCATCTTCTTCTCAATTCTGCTTTGAAAAAAAGTCCTTAAAAAAATTTTTTTTAAATATATCAAGCAGGACAACTTCAAAGCCAGCCTCGGCAACTTAGCAAGGCTCTAAGTAACTCAGTGAGATCTGTCTCTAAATAAAATACAAAAAAGGGCTGGGGATGTGGCTCAGTGGTTAAGTGCCCCTGGGTTTTAATCCCTGGTACAAAAAAAAAAAAAATACACACACACACACACACACACACACACACACACACACAATCTTAAGAGATGGGCTGGGGGGTTAGGCTCAGTGGTAGAGGGCTTTCCTAGCATGTGCAAGGTCCCGAGTTTAAAAAAAAAAAGGTATTTTATATACACACACTCTCACATACACACACACACACAAACATACATATACACACACATACAAGGAAAAGTTTTTTTACAACACCGGTGGGAATCTCCAAAAAGTCCAGAATTAAACTTTTATTTCCAAACTCTTACTATTTACCCCAAAGCTTCAGCCTGACCTTGCAAAAGGGGAAAGGTTGATACCTTCTCAAAGAACAGAAAGAGTATGTTTTTAATGATATAATGATATATGTCTCACCAGAGACACTGCTTCACTTTTCTTTTCAGTTACAAAATGTCTAACATAGGAGAAATGAGATGGGAAAGGGATGCTAGAAAGCTCTTGCAGTTATTTAAATAACCAATAAATTCACAAGTTAATGGTCCTGGCTAAATTTAAACAAATGTAATAAAATTAAAAAACATTGCTTATATCCATGGCAAAGGACATTATCATGTTTATGTGAGAATTAAACAATGCAGATTGTCAACTCCTGAGGTAAAGCATAACTTTCTGCATAGAATTATACATTAAATGCTCTTAGTTCTACTTGACAAGGTCTGTGCTTGCAAAATGTAATTTAGACCAAAATTTGGCTTTATTCTATGTTTTGATTTTCAGTGCAGGGATTGAACCCAAAGCCTCACACATACCAAGCAAGCACTCTACCACTAAGCTACATCCCCTAACCTATTCCACGCATTTTAAAACAAAAATGAGTATTTCTGACATGCACTCACAATGGAAAATTTCTATTTTGGTGGTTGCAAAGCTGCCCTTACCGCATCTCACCCAGCCAGCAAACCTCCTCTGAGGACCTAGTGGGATAAGCTACTTACAGGGCAGCTCCATTCTCACCCTATCCAAGGCACCCACAATATCAGGTCTAGAATGTGACACTCTATTTTATACAGTTTTGTTTTCCTTTTTCTGTTTTGGCGGTTGAACCCAGGGCTCAGCACCCTACCCAAGCCCTCTACCACTAAGCTACATTCCTAACCTGCATTTTGTGCAGTTTTAATGCCATTGGGGGGGGGCAGCATTCAGTATCTTACAGCAGGGCATACCTAATACATCTAACAGTATTCAATTAACATTTACACAGATCTATTTTTTTTCCACAATAGCTCCAGGGAGAGTGTAAGTTTAGAGCTGTCAATAAGTTTTTTGATACTTTTTAAACCTTTGCCAGAAAAAAAAAAAAAAAACACCAACATGTACCAATGTATCAATACAGAGATGAAAAGGGGAATTTCTTCATAAGGACAAAGAGAATACCAAACACTACCACTATCAGAGGAGAGAGAAAGAGGTGTGCACTGAGGCAGCCAGATATTAAAACCAGAGACCACAGGCACAAGCACAACAACTGCCTTCCTATGAGGAGATTCTTTCATTTAATGCATTGATTGTGGGACTCTTGAATCATGGAATGTGGACTTCATGGCCCTTGAGCTGATATTAGAAAAATAAATGAAGAATTGATCTGAAGAATGACAATCAATAAGGCTGCAGACACAAGCCCAGAAGGTAGGGGCCTGAGGGTCTTAAGAACAGCCACCATTCTTGTGCAGGTGCTGCCTTTAAGGGGGAAAACTCCAGGAACACAGGCTTGAATCCTCCTGGACATTACCCTTCTCTCCCAGTCCTAACCCACACTCCTATCGAAACACCTCACCTGCCCCTTTCCCAGGAAGGAGCAACTGGGCCAGGAAAGGTACTAAGGCAAGGCCTAATGGAGAGGTAGCTTCTGGTTTTCCAGGTCTTCAATGAAAATGGATCACAGTCAAGGAGATTTTTCTAATAAGTCAGAAAATAACTAGGTCATGAAAGTCTACATAAACTATACATTTTCTGGTGGTTGAAACAAATACTATGAACATACTCTACAAGTTCCCTCTATGTTCTTAACACTAGTCCTTAATCCAGCCTGGACTAACAGAAACAGTAATAGAAAAACCTTTTGGGAGATCACTTCAACAGACAGGAAAACTGCAGTCCAAGCACATGCAAGTCTTTAGAAATGGACTTCTACACTGCTGAAGTGGCACTAAGTGACAAATAACAGTAATCCAATGGCCCAAAGCCAGCACATTCCACTGCAAACAGATTTGTCTGTTTTGTGTGACAGTGATTCTTGCATGTGTGGCAGTAAGCAGCAATAACGGCCTGATTTCAAATTTGAAAGCAGGCTCTTCCTATTATTTTTCATTCTTTGCTGTGGTATCAAAGACAAGTGTCCTGAGTACCATCTTTAATGTGCCACTTGAAAACTCTGATCTATTAAAATATGTACTAAAAAAAAAAAAAAAAAGAACAAAAATAACCTTATGTAACTAATTTGTGTGGAGATGATACAATGTTTCTCCATTATTTGAATACTCTAAGCACAGCAAAAAGTAAACATGCCACTTAGGTCTGGCATTAAATAACATCAAACTTTGGAATCCTTTTCTTCTTAAGCTTTCCTATGTGAAGGACAGAAACTGAAGCGATACCCAAACTGGGTGAGGAAGCTTTATTGTGAAGACTTCACTATACATTACTTTGATGGCCACAACAATTTTTTCAAACACAAGACAGAACAAGTAGCTTTAAAATAATTAAATCATTTCATCAGTTCACTTGAGACAACAAATACAAATTAGAAATGTACTTACATTTCAAATGTCAAAGTTCATCACTTGTATTTGTTAAAATGATGAAAGATACTGGCATCTGAAATGCTTATGAGTTTCTCACCACTGTACTTCAATCTAGGGAACAAGGTTCAACCAATTCTTTACAATACTATGGAAGAAGGCTATAATCTATATGAAAAGTTTAAATTCTAACCTAACAAGTCAATTTTCAAATGGGACCTTAACCTTTAACTTCTGGATGTTATTTCCAACAGTAAATAAGTAGTCTGCATATAAAGGCACTTAACACATGGAAAGCAACCAATATTCCTGAATTAATGAATTAACAACATTTAAGACTGAAAGACCTTGAAGATAGCAGGTGACCAAATAAAACAAACTTCTTCAAATGTTCAGAACAACTCAAGCAGGATCCAATAATTAAGTCCTATCATATATGATTCTAATATTATTTCTATTACTATTATTTCAAAAATAAAATTGTGCAAAATCAAACTACTGCTTTTGCTCCCTTTTCCGTGAAAGACATTCAAAGAATTTAAGTCACGGTTTGAAAGAATAAATACAAAATGTTGCTAATATTCATATTTAGCTAATATTTGCCAATCCAATGTGTTAAAGATGTGTACAGACAATATGGTCATATAAAAACTCAAATACTGAGACAAGGAACACAAATGAAAATACAATTAGGCTTACATTTTATCACTCTTAACTTAGATTTCAATTTTGCATTGTGATTGGTGCTTATTAAAGTGAATTATGCCTGAACATCAGTTCATAAGTATTATACCTGTTCATACTAATCTTAATAATAAGCTATTCAATCAGTAGTTAAGCTGAGCAAAAGGCAAAAATCAAATTCTTAAGAAACTATTTGAATAACACAATTTGTAAAATTATTCAACTATTAAGCAGCTTTCTGGTGCAAGAAACTACACTAAGCACTTACAAAAGTAAATGTAAAAGTGTGCATAAGTTAAACGGGGGACATTCTGATGCAAACTAAGGTAACTAACACAAATTTAAAATCCCAGTTTTCTACAGTACCTATTTTAAAAGTAGATTTTTGAGTTTTTAATCCCACAATATGCATCAATCAGAAGTTATTAAAACCATTGTTTAAAAGAGGTCTAATCAGGTCTTCATCTGCCCAGAGACTACAAAAACCAATCAATTGCTTAAGAGTTATGATTTTACTCGCCGCCAGTTCTCCAAATAGCTACTTTATTTCCCAAATTTCATTTTAAAAGCACACCGAGATGACGTAAAATGTGCAACAATTTCTAAGGATTAGACGTCAACAAATCAGGGGCCTAAGGCAAGCCTGACAAGTAACGACCCAAGCTGACTTTTAGCCTGAATAACTGCAATTTGGGGGAAGGGAGAGAAATAGAGTGGGGAAGAGAGAGAACGACTCATGCACGCACATCTCCCCAACAGCAAGGTCCTTTTGACTCTCCCCGCTCCGGATTACACTCAACGGCCCCAGAGCTGGAGCTTCGGCTCTGACAGGGTGCGTTAGTGTCAGCCTGGCTGGGGTGCATCTGTGCAAAAGATGTCAGCCAGAGGCAAGTGCAAAGGCGGTCCCCGCGACTTGAGTCGGCTTCTTTGCAGCAGAACCTCCGGATGCTGCGCAGCGGCTCGGGTCTGGAAGCCGGAGCAGGCGCAGCCCGCGTGGCGGTGCCGCTGGAGGCTGGATGCGGGCTCGGGGCGCGGGGGGCCAGGGGCGCGGCGACCGGCGCGCACAGGCGGCCCCCGCCACGGGCAGGCGCTTCGTGCCGGCTCGACCGCGGCCCGCAAGCACGCGGAGGCCCTCCCCGCCCGGCCCGCCGGCCCGCGGCGCCCGCGCCCGGCGCCAGTCCCGCGGCCCGGGGGCGGCCGGGCACAGAGGGGCGCGGCGCGGGGCCTAGGCCGGCAGCGTGCCCGCGCCGCTCCCACCGCGCCCGCCCGCCGCAGGGCTGTCCCCCCAACTGCCCGGGACACGGCCTTCCGGCCGGGGGCGCAACCAAGCTACCTGTGGGTTCCGAAGGGCCATGGCGGCCCGTTTCAATGGGACTCGGCGCTGCTCCGGCGCCTCACGCCGCGTCCCCCGCCGCCGCCATCTTCTCGCCGCACGTCCACGCTCGCAGCGGCCGTCGCGCCTGCGCACTGCCGCGCCGGGGGCGGGGCGGGGCGGGGCGGGGCGCGGGGCGCCTGCGCGCCCCCGGGGGGCGTGTCCCGCTCTCTGCGCTCCACCCGCGGAGCCCACCGCCCGCACCGCCCATCGCCCGCCCTAGCCTGGACCCGGGCCCGGCCGCCTAGGGTCGCGTGGAGACGGGGGGGCGAAGACCCGGCGGCCTGGGTCGGGGGTCGCCTGCCGGGCCCCGGGAGCTCGCGCCTCCCCGCCTTCCGGCGGGGCCTCGGAGTGGTCGCCGCAGGTGCCTGCCGCCCCCTGGCTCGTGGACACCCCTTTCCTCCCATTTATTCCCTCTCGTTGGAGCGCGCTGCAGCGCTGGGCCTGAGTCCAGCGCGTGGCGGTGGCCGCGCCCCCGGGCTCCTCGCCCTGGGGAGCAGGCGCCCCGCGGCCGGCCGCAGCCGGGGCGGTGTGACCCGGACCAGGCGCTGGGCTTGCCTCAGCCCTGGTGTCCTCTCCCGTGGTGCGGACGGATCAGCGCCTTGCTCACGACGTCCGAGAGCCCAGCGGGAAGACAGGGCTGTCGTGCGTCACCGCGAGGCAGGTTTCCTGTCAGCCCGTGTCTGCAGATGCCAGCAAGACCCAGCCCACGTTCCTGTAGCAGCGGGCCGGGAAGGGGATGCCAGAGGGGAAGGGAAGGGCTGTTCGGAAATGAAGCTTGTTTTTTAAGCTTGTTTCACTATATATTTTCTGCCAATTGGAGAACTTTGAACATGAATTGCGTATAGATGATTAGTGAATTATTGGTGATTTTCAGAGTGTAAAAATGATACTGTACATCATGGAGAGAATATCCTCATTGTTAGAAGATGCTTCCCGAAGAAGTTAGGGGTGAATATTAAAGCCTGCAAACTTTTTTTTAATGGATCAACATCAAGAGAGGGAGGAGGCCCGTGGCACACAGCTATAATCTCAGTGGTTTGGGAGGCTGAGACAGGAGACTTCGAGTTCAAAGCCAGCCTCAGCAACTTAGTGAGGCCCTCAAAATTAAAAAATTAAGTAATAAAAATTTAAAGGGGGTTGGGGATGTGGTTTAATGATTAGGCACCCATGGGTTCAATCCTTGGTACCAAAAAAAAAAAAAAAAATCTGTATCATCCAGATGCATAGAGACAGAAAATGTGGCAAATGTTAATAATTGTCAAAACTGAGTTATGCTATATTTCAACTTTTCTGTGTTTGAAAATTTTGATAACAAAACGATGGGGAAGACACCACATGAAACTTTCCTGCACATGGAGAGCGCTCCCGTGCGGACTAAGAAAGCCTACTGGTGTTTACAGTAGGCATATAATTGTGTGATTTTTATCATAATGTTGCTTGAGCAAAAAATACAATTTTAATAAGTGAGTCTCAGTCTTCACTTTCAAATAATTCACAGAGATGTTAACACGTGGCTTTAAAACAAGGAGATAAATGGGAAAACCCTGTTGGCCCAGGTACTTGCCATGAGTGTAGGGTCAGTGGAGGAACTTCAGGATTCCCACTGGCTGTGTGAACTATGGCAAGCTGCCTAACCTTTCTGAGAAGGTCTTGCCTGATGAGATGTGGTAGGCAGAATAAGACCCTCGAGACACCCTAAAGATATCCACATCCCAACCTTGGGAGCCTGGGACTTCGAGGCCTTCCATGGTACATTCAGAACCTTGAGATGAGAGCACACCCTGGATTATCCAGGTTCTTACAGGGAAGCAGGAGAAAGGGGGTCAGAAGACACCACCGAGGTGCCGCAGAAGCAGCTGGAGAGAGGGAGGGGTTCCAGAGGCTGCTGAGGCTGACTCTGAGGTGGGAGAGGAAGGGAACCAAGGAGTGCAGGTGCCTCTGAAAGCTGGGAAGGGCAAGAAACGTCCCTCCAGAGTCTGCAGAAGGAGCACAGGGCTCACTGCCTGCGCCTCTATCTAGCCCAGTGAGTCTTCTAACCTGAAGAACTGTAAAGCAAGCCTTTAGTGTGATCATTTGTTACAGCAGCAACAAATGCAGGATAATTCCGCTGCCTCTTAGGCTCAGGCCAGGAGGAAATGAGAGAGGACCCCCCACACAGGGCATGACCTTTCTACCTTCTGTTGAGCACTGGTCATGGCGTTTTCATTATTGTCCCCTGGGAGAGCAGGAGGCTTCCCCAAAGAGATCACTTCGAGTTGGGTCTGGTGAGTGGGTATTTTCCAGAGGGTCACGGGGATTGTCTTTCCCGTTTATACCAGGGGAAACTGGTCTGTCACCCAGCAGTTGGTTGTTGACCCCAGGGATCAGAGTATTTCAATTTTCCCACCTGGGAAATATTTCTCTGGAATTCTGATAATACAGAGGTGTGTCCTAGTTGTGTGACCCTGGGCAGGTTCCTAACCTCTCTGGACCTCAATTTCCTCATCTGTAAAATTCGGAGAAATGATACCTCCCAGGGATGTAGTGACAATAAGTATAGTACCAAGGTAACATGTAAGTTGCGTAGCAAGATGTCTGACATAAATGGTGGAAACTGCCAGGGCCCAGTGGCACCTACCTCACCTCCGTAACTCAGGAGGCTGGGGCAAGAGGATCAAATGTTCAAGGTCTGCCTGTGCAGCTTAGTGAGAGCATGTCTCAAAATCATTTTTAAAAGGTGGGGATGTAGCTCAGAGGTAGAGGGCTTGCCCAGCATACACAAAGCCTTGGGTTCCATCTCCAGTACTGGAAAAAAAAAAAAGGTGAAATTATCATCATTATTAGCAGAAACATTAGAAAGAAAGGTGATGTCATCACAGGAGGGACTCAGTGACTTGACATTTGTTGCCAAAGACCAAATTCAAGCTTTCAAACAAAAATCAGAAACCCATGTCCCCCACATGAGCTAGATGGCTTCCCAAGAAGTAAAGATTTTCTGATGCGATTGGTGTGATAGTAACAAATGTGATTTAAAAAATAACGAATAATGGAAAGTTTGAACATTTGGAAGATATGCATAACGGAGTGAGTCAGTTTTTTCCAAATGACCAGTTCAGGATGTCATAAAATCATGACATGCGTGAGCTGGGGGTGGGGTGCAAGCTGTGGTCCTTGCTACTTTGTCCGTGACAGGAGAATCACACGAGCCCAGGCTTGCAAAGCCAGGTTCTCAGCCCTTTGCTTGCTCAAAAAGGACTCCAGGAGCCCTCGCCACAGTGGCTGTTCCTCTGCCTTCCCTCCCTTCATCCTGCTTTGCTTCTCCGCACTGATGAGTCTCTGGCTTCATCTGTGCTGTGCGTGCTGGACGTGAGCCCCCCTCCACCTGGACCCAAGCTTCAGGGACTTGCCGCGTGGTCTTGTTCCCCAAATTTCTGCAACACCTAGACCAGGCACTCGAAGCCGCTCAAAAAATATGTGTTGAATGAATGAACAGATGACCTCATTTAATTCCCCCAAAACTCAATGCGAGGCTGGAGCTGGAGCTCTTTGGTAGAGCACTTACCTCGCATGCGTGAGGCACTGGGTTCGATCCTCAACACCACATAAAAATAAATTAAGTAAAATAAAGATATTGTGTCCATCTACAACTAAAAAACATATGTTAAAAAAAAAAAAAAACTTCAACGGGGCAGCTACTCCTGGTGTCCGCACTGCAGGGCTGGGAATCTGAAGGAAGACTTGTCTGAACCGTGCTGCTCATACCTGATGCAGATCCAGAATAAAACATGCATTTGCCAAATGCAGAGTTTATATCTTATTTAAAAACTGAGTCAAACCAAGTACCATAAAAAGATGTTTTGGGGACACCCTGAGGAGTGCCAGGCCCAGGCTTGAGGACCACAAGGAGCTGTGACCAGGAAGCCACCCTGCGATGACGCTGTTGTTTAGAACACACGGGCTCTGGAAACCTAGAGGATGAAATGGCATCACATGTGGGATTTGCTTTAAAATATTTGAGGACAAAACAGAAAGAGAAAAGGAGTGAATGAGGCAAATATGGCAACATCTTGATAAGGGCGGAATTCCAGTTATGTGGGAGAGAAGCAGGAGCCTGGAGAGGCCAGAGGGGACAGGCCTGAGGGAGAAGAGATGAACTGGGAGGGTCCAGCAGCAGGAGGCTTCCAAGGAGTCTCAGCAAGGCCATCCCCAGTCCCAGGCATCCAGGAAACACCCAGCCACCAGCTCATCAGTCCCCCTCCAGCTGCTGTAACAAATAACCTCACATTAGATGCCTTAGAGCAACAAAGATTCATTTTCTCACAATCCCGGAGGCTGGAGGTCCAAAATCCAGGCAATGGCAGGGCCATGCCCCCTCTGTAAGCTCTGAGAGGGTCTCAGCCCATTTTTTGTTGTCATAACAAAAACATGAGACCAGATAACCTATGAGAATAGAGGTTTATTTAGCTTGTCCTCCTGGAGGCTGGACGTCCAAGGCCACAGTCTCAGATCAGCAGAGGCCCCCTTACTACACCGGGACACTGCAGAGGGTCCACCTGGCCACATAGCAAACCAGCTGAGGTCTCTCTTCCTCTTCTTATAAGGCACTAATGCCATCAAGGACCCCACCCTCATGACATCATCTAATCCTAACCACCTCCCAAGGGCCGACCTCCTGATGCCATTAACATGAATTTGGGGATTAGGGTTCTTGTATGAAATCTGGGGGGCACAGTGAAACCAGAGCAGAGGGAGACTGTTCCCTGCCTCTCTCCCCGCTTCTAGTGTCACCAGCAATTCTTGGTGTCCCCTGGCTTATAGAATCATTGCTCCAATCTCTGTGTCCCTCATCTGGTGGCTTCTTGTTTGGCTCTGTCCCTGTGTCACTTAACAAAACCAACACAGATGGTTCTTCTTGCAGAGCCAAATTGTTAGGTAGGAGTTCAGGGACACCAAGATGGTGGAGGCAAGATGGTGGAGAACAAGACGGGGAGACAAGTCATTCCTGTCCTGTCCCATTACCAGGACAACTCCGGCGACTGAGGACTTATCACCACGACAACTCCCACCACAGGTTCAACATTTTGAACTGACCAATGGGGGTAGGTGTTGTAAAGTAGCTAATGGGGGAAATTTGGACAATATTCTGATCAAGTGTCCTGATGGGAGCAAATGGGGTAAGGTCCGGTCCACATGGAAGGGACCGCCCCTCAGAGCTGCAGGTGAGACGTGACCTCCAGACGTGGGCCTGGAGCCTCTCTGGCTCAGCCCACCCCACTCTCCCCCGCAGAGTGCGGCTTCCGCCTTCGCCCTCACCTCCAACACCCCTGTACTGGGCCTGCTGCTTGTGTGTGTCTTGCTCAATTCTCTGTTCAGGACACAGAGGACCTGAACCCCAATTGGACACACCCACAATCACAAAATCAGGTTTCAGGGTGTCTACACGTGTGTGTCCTAAATGATGGCTTCCCTGCTGGGACGTGTTAAACATGGGCATCCGCAGAGCAGCCTGCCCGGGAGGAAGTGGGGATGGGCAGGGAGCCCGGGTTCGGGCCAGCCTCATGCTCACTCCTTGATGGTGCCTTAGCTGGACCAGGTGGCCTGGTCGTTTCGCTGTCTCTCTCTCTGATCTCTCTCTCTCCGTGGCAGAATGCACACAGCTGAAGTCCTTCTGGTACACTGTGCATATCGCACAGCTCCTCTCTGCACACGGTGCTCACCTCCCAGTCTTGCCCCTCCCCAGGCAGCTGACCCCGGTCAGGCACCCCCACCTTACAGGAAGCCAGCCACCAGGGGGAACGACTGCAGAGGAAGTCCAGAAAAATTCAAGATGTCACATTGGTCTGGATTCCTTTTTTTTTTTTGCCCCAGGGATTGAACTCAGGGGCACTTGACCTCTGATCCACATCCCAGCCCTATTCCATATTTTTTAGGGTCTCACTGAGTTGCCTAGCTCCTCGCTTTTGCTGAGGCTGCTTTTGAACTCGAGATCCTTCTGCCTCAGCCTCGTGAGCAACTGGGATTACAGGCCTGTGCCAATGCACCTGGCTCCCAGGTTTTTAAGACAGGGACTAAGTTGCTGAGGCTGGCCTTGGCTTGTGATCCTCTTGCCTCAGCCTCCTGAGCCACTGGGATTTCAGGTGTAAAAAAAAAAAATTAAAAAAAAAATTTTTTTTAGTTGTTGATGGACTTTTATTTTATTTATTTTTATGTAGTGCTGAGAATAGAACCCAGTGTCTCACACATGCTAGGCAAGTGCACTACTGCTGAGCCACAATCTCAGCCCCATCCACCATTCTCAATTCAGCCCCCAACTCAGTGGAAGACGTTGGAGACACTCTAATTTTTGTGACTCCATCTTCTGTGTAATGAGGGAGCCAGGTTACCTTGCCCACCCCATGTGGGGAGACTGAGATGAACCAGATGAAGGATGTGACAGCAACTTAAGTCATGAAAAGCCACCACTCAGGGCCACATGTTTGTGTTGTTAATGAGCTGAAATGGTGCTGCTGCTCTTGAGAGCTCTCATTTCTCTTGGTCCCGTCACCCCTCCAAACCCTTTTCCCATGCATAAAAAATGTCTATTTTCCTTCAATTTCTACCTTGCATGGGATTTTCTTTTCTGTCAGACAGATGCCCCTGGGGGAAGCGTTCCTTCTACTTCTGTTATCCCACAAAAACACTTCCTTTTCTACTCCAAAGAAAGTGTAAGAAAAATCATGAAATTTTGAAGAGAAACTAATCCATGACCCCAGCAAACCAGCCTGTGATGGTGGCTTGATTTCCTCTAAGCTGGTGGTGGACGCGGATGTGATGGGCGTCTATGGCATGGACCTTGAAGTCCAGGGGTCTGAACTTGTTCCTAGCCCCCGACCTAGCAGAAGGGACCCGTGAGCAAGTCCACTCTGGCCAGCCTCGCTGTCCTCGTCTGTGGTCTGTGATGGAGGCTGTGGGGAGGATATTCTCACAGTTGGTTTCTGGATAGAAGGACATTGTGACATCCGCCATACTAGTGTAAACAGGAACATGGAGAGGGCCCAAGACTCCCAAGAAGCCCACACCAGCTGACCCTCCCAGGGTGGGGGTGCTGAGAGCCATTGCCAAGTAGGAATGACGCATCGAAATTTCCTTGCCAGCGTACCCCATGTTGCTTAGAGTTAGGACTCGTGGAAATGGACTTGCCTTGGACATGCTTGAGTAAGGTGACCCTGCTCAAGGACCAGGGTGGATCCGGGTTTAGGGCGGATCAGGTTTTAGGGAGTATGCGCTCCTTGGGTTTAGGGCGGTTCCAGGTTTAAGGTGGACCCTGCCTGGAATAGGGCGTATCCTGCTGCCTCAGGCACGCCAGATCCTTGAGTTCCCTTAAGTTCTGTGGGATTCAGAAAGTATTTGGGATTCAAAGCCTGGTGGAGTACGTGAATTTTGCGCCAGAACTTGGATTTCCCCAGAATGTGTGTGTAGAGGGCCGGTGTGAGTTCGGGAATTAAAAATTGCTGTTTGAGTCTACAAGGTGTGTGGTGGCTCGTGACTCTGTGCCCAGCCAGACTGCGGCCTGGGGGCCCGAGTCCCAGCCTGGAGGTGCTCTGTGAACTCCGCGGCACAGGCAGGCATGAAGCTGGAGAAGTCAGAGCTGTCCCAAATAAGCCACCTGCATCAGATGCTTCAGAGCAGCAGGGTCACAGGGAGGAGAATGGGAAGACACTGAGGGGACCTGCCACCCCGATGGCACATTTCTGGCTGAGGAGGTGCTGGACTCTGCAGAGAGCCCCAGCTCCGTTGCCCTTGGCCTGATGGCGGAGGAAGACACCGAGCAGCGTCAGGCCCAGGAAGGGCTGCTCTTGGGGGCACGCTGAGTGGACCTTGCCCTGCTCCACCTCAGTGGGCCTCGCGGACCGCACAGCCGCGGGGTCGGGTGCAGCAGCCCCGCTCTGGGTTGGAGGCGCCTCGCGGGGTTGTAGCTCTGCCCCTCTACCAGCACCTTAATTTTCCAAGTCTTCTCCTGTGCAATCCCGTGACTCCAGGGAGCCCTGCTTGGCGGTGAGGAATGCGGGTGGAGACGTCAGACGCGTGGCATGTCACTGTGCCTGGGGCGGCTGAGGGTTTAGTCAGGGCAGGGCTTACAGTGATAGCGCTGGGGCCACCAAACAGACACACATTCTTTGAGTAACAGGCTTGTGACGTGGATTGTTTCTTTCCAATTTAAGATGCTTTATTTTAATGGAAGTTTTAAAAAATAAAAAGCATAATTGCCATTCGGCACGTTATTGCTATGCTGTGCTCCACTGTGAGTAAATAAACTGATTTGCATATAAGATGCAGCTGCTGTGAGCCCCTGAGCCACTGGTTTCGCAGTAAAGTTGAACTGAACTTCCTGGACAGGTTCTGAGGTGGGGGTGGCCTCTGGGAGGGCAGGGGAGCACCCTGCCACCTGTCATTGGCTACCCCAGTTATGGCTACCATCTCTGACAAGCTGGAGGGAGGTCAGGCGCAGGAGACCAGGGCTCATCCTACCTAGAAATCCAGCTTGCCTTAATTCTCTCTAAATATAAAAGCAAAACTCGCTCAAGGCAGAAGGCGGGAGGCAAGGCGGCCGACGTCCAGAGCTGCTGGCTCTGCGGAGGAAAGCTCCAGGTCTCTCGTGGCACTCAACATAGCAGTGAGATTCTCTTCTAGTCCATGATGCATGGGAAATGCCCAAGATAGGGCCCGGCACACACCACACACACACACCACACCACAAACAACACAGCCACACCGCACACACAGGACACACACAGTGTGGTGCAGTGCAGGGCACCGACCAGGGCCAGCGCACACCAGGCAGGCACCGTAACTCCTAAGCAGCCCAGTCGTAGGCGGTCCTGCCGAGTCCTGCCCTGCGTGTCTGGGCACACGTTGTTCCTGACCTGTCCTCTTGGGCATGCCAGTGGACGTGTTTAGGTCCAGGTCTTCTCCATCCTCCCAGCAGCCACAGTACAGAGTCGCCAGAGACATACACCCAGGAGGAGCGGGGCGTGGGGAGATCTGCACGAGGAAGGCCGTGAGGGGACGGTGGGGCCGGGGGCTTCCATCTGTGGTGTTGCAGGGGGCGGCAGCTGGGGACCTGTTTGTAGAGTACTGGGCGCCTCTGGCGTGGGGGATGGTATGCAGTGAATGTCCCCGTGGGGCACCAGGCCTTCACACTCCCAGCCTGTCCTCGGGCCTCCTCTCCAGTCCTGGCCCCAGTCTAACTTCCCCTTCCAGGTCTGACCAGCCAGTCAAGCCATCTGCCATTGCCCGCGTGTGCCCTTGCACCGGTGGGGCACGTTCCAAACCCACAGCAGGCGGCCAAGACCTCTGCCACACCAAGCCCCGCGTGCGTGCGCCCCTTCCTGTGCATCCCTGCCTCTGATAAAGCCTGCTGGGTGGATGCGGCTCAGTGGGAGGTCCACACCAATCACTGACAACACCTTGGAACAGTACACGGTAATAAATGTAGCCAGGACTCACAAACAACATCATGTAAGACTTACAACTCACTTTTTTCTAGAATCTTTCATTTGGGATTTTCAGGTTGTGGTTGACAGAGGGGAACTGAAGCATGGCTCAGGGGACTGCTGCCCTTGGACCTTGGCCCACTTCTTTTTCTTCACAAAATGGACAGCTGGGTGCAGAGGGCACGGCCCTGTCTTTTGTGGGACGTGCCCTTGCTGCCATCTTCCATGGTCCAGCTTGCGTGGCGTGGTTCCCAAGCTGGTTCTCCTGTGGACACTGCAGCAGTTGGGGCCTCCAGAGAAGCCAAACCAGAAGGATGTGGATATAGTTTTTCTTTCTTTTGTTCTAGGGCTTGAGCCCAGGGGTGCGTTACCCGTGAGCCACATCCTGAGCCCTTGATTTTCAATTTTGAGACAGGGTCTCACTAAGTTGCTTAGGATCTCATTAAGTTGCTGAGGCTGGCCTTGAACTTTCAAACCTCCTGTCTCAGCCTCCTGAGCTGTGTGCCGTCACACCTGGCAGACGCAGACGGGAATATAGTTTTGGTTTTCCTTTTCTGCTGGAGATTGAGCCCGCCCGGGGCCTCACATGCTGAGCCACACCCCAGCCCTACAATTTGGATCTTGAATATTCCCCAAAGCCCACACATTGAAGACACTGTCCCCAGCCTGTGGCACTACAGGCTAGGGAGGTGGGGCCTAGTGGAAGGGAGAAAGGTCATGGGGCATGTCTTAGAAGGGGATATGGGAACCCCGAGCTCCCCTCTTCTATTTTCTTCCCCTCCCAATTATGTGAGGTGAACAGTGCTCCTCTGCATGTGCTCCCACTGAGATGTCCTGTGTCATTCAGGCCGAAGGCCATAGGACAACTGACCACAAACGGAAACCTACCAAACTTCGAGCCAAAAAGCCAACCCTTCCTTTCTTCCTTCCAATTTTCTTTCTTTTTGGGTGCTGGAGATTGAACCCAGGGCCTTGTTCATGCAAACCTTTTCTTCTTATAAGTTGTTTATCTCAGGTGTTTTGTCACAGTGACCAAAAACTAACACAGAAGTAGACATATGGAGAGAGGTACATTGATTGAAGTAATTGGCTCCCAGGGTTAGGAAGCTGCTGGCATGCCCAACATCTGCAGGGTAGGTCGGCTGACTGGAGACCTAGGGAAGAGCTAATGTTGCAGTTTAAGTCCAAAGCCTGCCTGCTCACAGAATTCCCTTACCAAGGGAGGTGAGTCTCTGTTTTCATAAGGCCTTCAACTGATTGGATGAGACCCCACTCACAGCATGGAGGCCGATCTCCTCCAAGTCCACCAATTTAAATTTAATCACATCTAAAGCACTTTCTCAGAAATATTTAGAAAATTATCTGACCATTTAGCTGGCTGCTATGGCCCAGCCAAGCTGACACATATCATCAGCCATCACAGCTGCATGGACCAAATCAAGATTCTAGACCTGCAAAATCAAAAGCCAGACTTGACACCTGGTGGACCTATGAAACCCCCGTCCTCCAGGGGAGCACACCCCAGCAGTCAGCCAGCCGTCCCCTTGCATATCTCCAGGACAGGACAGTCACTGCGTCTTGGAGCAGAGGAGTTGAGGGGGCATCAGGATCTCCTGGCTTCCCATGTTCCAGAGTGCTGGGAGCACGCACTATCTCTGTCACAGAGAGAGACAGCAGGAGGGACCAGGGACAGCCAGCGTGGGCCATCGGTGTCATCCACTGGACTTTCAGAGGCTGCGTGTGTGACTGTGTGCCCCTTCTCCAAGGGGGGCTCTGCCTCCAGAGTTCCCCAAACATTCTGTGAGCACAGACTCTGCCTTTGGGCAGCGGCCCAGTGGGCAAGGGCTCCACAGGTCACTCCGAGGAACACTCGTCTCCATCTGTCTCAGGCGCACAGAGACACGTGTCTTGCTCAGGGGCCTGCCACCTAGCCACCCCCGACTCCCCGCTCTCCGACCATGACACAGACGGGATCAGCCCGTTGTAAAGGCCGGAGACACCAAGGGGGGCTGTGGTGACGCCAGTGAGTGACAGCGCTGCAGGGGCCAGGTCTCGGGGTTCAGCTTGGAACAGGAAGGCCCAGTGTTGGCGTCTATGGAGAGCTGCACCCAGGACGCCGTCTTAGCAACTTAGGAAGACGTGAGGCCCAGGGCCTGGGGTGAAGCGCGACCCCAGCATGCTGTAAAGCTGGGTCTCTGGGACAGAGCCTGGGCCACGGGGACAGCAGATGGACGCTGGAGGCCTATTCAGAGGGCTGGTTACGCCAGCGCTTCCTGGGGCTGCCCTCAGGCAGGGGTGCCACAGGTGTGTGTCCCTGAAGAGGTGTGGCCAACCTTGGGCCATGATTTCGAGGGCGGGCAGGCCTGAGGGTGCCTGCTAGCAAGTTCCTGGTGACAGTGCTGCAGCTGGTCCCGGCACCAGGCCCGCAGCTCCAGAGCCCCCTCTGGAGGATGCCTGAGCTCTGCACTCACCAGGTCTCAGAGGAAGACACCCTCCAGGCTCCCCATTTCAGCACCAGTTCTAGGTTCCAATTAGGGAGGTTTGAATCCTGGTGCACAACTTGCAGCTCTTGAGAGCCACAGACCAGGAGAGTGGGGTGAAATCCTGTCTTAATACTGCAGCCGTTTTATTGAGATATAAGTCACACACCAACTTCCTTTGCAAGTGCATGACTGAAAGACTCTCCAGAGCCACAGAAACGCTCAAGCGTCCCCACAGGGGCACCTGTGCCCTTCCATCATTGTTCCCCCTCCCCTCCCGTGCCTCTCCATCCCTGTGGTCACTGCTCTCTTCCTGTCCCTAGGGATCTGCTTACCCTGGGCACTTCCTGTAAACAGATTCTCCCTGGCTCCTCCGCTCAGTGCCCTGGGTTGGAGCCTCACCTGGTTGCAGCGCGGGCCAGAGCTCCTTCCTCCTGGAGGCTGAGTGACAGTCCACTGTTTCCCAGTGACCAGAAGGCCCGAGGAGAGCAGCACAGAGGAGAGAGACTCATCTTGGCTCTTGGGTTCTGAGTTTTGGTCTGTGATGGCTGACTCCCTAACTCTGGGCCCAGGGCGAGGCAGAAGACCATGGAGGAAGGGCGTGGCAAAGGCAGCTGCTCAGGCCTGGCCCCAGGAAGAGTGAGAGCTCTGCTGGGCCCCTCAAAACATACACCCCAGGCTGGGGATGTGGCTCAAGTGGTAGCAGAGCGTGGGCCCGGGTTCGATCCTCAGTACCACATACAAACAAAAATGTTGTGTCCACCGAAAACTAAAAAATAAATATTAAAAATTCTCTCTCTCTCTCTAAAAAACAACAACAACAACAAAACACATACACCCCAAAGGCAGAGCCCAAGTGACCTCCTTCTCCAGCCACACCCTACCCCCTACAGTCAGCACCCAGTCCATTCCTACCCGTGGATTCAGGTCTCAGAACACAGCCTTTTCCCCTCCAACCTTGGTGCGTTGTCTCACACGTGAGCTTTTGGGGGACACCTCCCATCTAAAACAGCAGCCACTGCGGGGAGGGACCAGGCTTGGCCAGCCATCTATTCGTCCATGGGCTTTCGTGTTAGTAGTGAGTGGCTTTTTGTTAAAATTCATGGACACCCAGGACACACACTCACACACAAACAATAAATTTCACTGTTAATTTTTTTTTTTTAAAGAGAGAGTGAGAGAGGGGAGAGAGAGAGAGAGAGAAATTTTAATATTTATTTTTTAGTTCTCGGCGGACACAACATCTTTGTTGGTATGTGGTGCTGGGGATCGAACCCGGGCCACACGCATGCCAGGCGAGCGCGCTACCGCCTGAGCCACATCCCCAGCCCCATAATTTTTTTTTTTAAAGAGAGAGTGAGAGAGAGAGAGAGAGAGAGAGAGAGAGAGAGAGAGAGAGAGAGAGAGAGAGAGAGAGAGAGAGAATTTTTTTAATATATTTTTTTTTTTTTTCAGTTTTTGGCAGACACAACATCTTTGTTTGTATGTGGTGCTGAGGATCGAACCTGGGCTGCACGCATGCCAGACGAGCGCGCTACCACTTGAGCCACATCCCCAGCCCCCACTGTTAATTTTTTGAAAGAACATAGCAGCCTTGTGTTAGTCATCCTTCTGTTACTGTAACAAATCCCTGAGGTAAATAAACTTAAAAAGAGGAAAGGTTTACTTTGGCTCAGCTCTGGAAGTATCAGTCCATGACTGACTAGTCCCATTTAGGCCTGTGGTGAGGAAGGTGCGGTGGAAGAGTCCCACTTGCCTCATGATGGGGTGCGAAAGAGAAAAGTAGGAGACACTCCTCTTCCAGGGCCCACTCCCATTACCTGAGCCCTCCCAACAGGCCGTGCCTCTCACAGGCTCCCCCACCTCCCAACAGCAGCACCCTGGGGCCAAGCCTCAACACCCAGGCTTCGGGGGACACCCATCCCAAGCACAGCAGGCTTTTGCTCCCCGTCTACGGGAACAGGTGAGAACACTCGGTCTACTCTGAGACAGCCCTGAGGAGAGTCTGGTGTCCAGTCCCAGAGGCCTGCCTTGCCCCCAGAGCAGACCAGGAGGAGAGCGACACTAGGGAGCGAGCTCAGCTGGCTCCCAGGAGGCGTGACCCAGTGGGTTTGGCTTTTAGCCCTTTTCCACATCTAGGGGCGGCTAGCTTCACATTGCTGAAGGACTTCGTCACAGAAGTCCCTGGTCCCACCACTGTGGCCACCACAGAGAGACTGCAGGGGCCTGAGGGTCATCTCTGAGCAGCAGGGGAAGCTCTCCAGCCTTGTCACCTGTGGTCCCTCCTCCACCTCTCCCAGGGCTTGTGGCTGCTCTATGCGTGTCCTGGGGCAAAGCTGATGGAGCTCTGCTGGGCTAGGATTCACAGGCCTGCGTGCTCCACCGTGGCACTGTCCTGCAGGCCTGTACCTCTCTGCCCGCTGGACCACAAACCCGGGCAGGTGTCCTGGGTGTCCAGACAGCGCTTGCCCCCAGGCCCCACGGAGGGGGTGGGTGGAGTTGGTCTCAATTTGAAACGTGGGCAGTCCTTGAGACAATGGGCTGGCCGCAGCCCACCACAGGTGGTGCCCACGTGTCCATGAAAAGCTCTAAAGAAATGGCTGGGGACCCCCTGTCCCGTAACCATGGCTACTTGCTACTGCCTGTGGCTTAAGTGACAGCAGTCTTGCTGATGATGGGCTGAAAGTCAGGGCTTCTCTGTTCACTTCCCGGTGTCCAGTGGAGGCTCTGGGGACCCAAGACTGAGCCCCAGCAGTGATTTAGATGGTGGCTGTTTCAGGGCGTGAGAGCCTGTCTGGGTGGGCAGACCTGGGTTTCTGTCTGGCTTGCGCCTTGCAGTAGGTGCCCCCAGAGTCCCCGCACAGGGCCCTGGCCCCTGATTCTAGCCACGAGATGGTCACACACTGCCTCTTAGGCACTCCCAGGGCTGGGAGAGCCGGGAAGTGGATGTGGGTCAAGCCGCAGGGCCGCCCTCCCCAGGGCAGAGGCCGGCAGGTACACTAGCAGGGCCCACAGCCAGCCCTTGCTGCCCAGGGCAGTGGCCCCGGGACGGGCCTCTGCTGGGGTCTGCAGGCGGATCTGCCAAGTCCCTGGCTCTCCCTCCAGCCAAGAGGTGCCATCTGTGCTTCCTCCCTGTGCCTGAGGAGCCTTGCGATGGCCTGGGGAGTGGAATACAGGGACAGTCCCCGACTTCTCAGGCTAGGCTGGAAAAGCCAGGTGGCCTCCACTAACCACACTTGGGACCTCTGCTCTGGGAGCCTCAGGCTGCCATCGAGAAGTCTGGGTGAGGCCAGCTCTTGTGGAGACCAGAGGTGGGGAGAGGGAGGGGCAGAGCAGCAGGAGCAGAGGGGAGGGCAGAGGAGAAGCAGCTTGGGTGTCCATGGTGTCCAGGTGACGCCCAGACTGCTTAGCAGGGGAAGGGTTACGGGGCTCCAGGGGACAGCTGGGAAGGGAGCCATGACTCAGCAGGAGATGAAGCACCTTCTCCTCAGCTGCTCCTCCTCCTGTGTCCCCAGCTCCGCCAAATATCTGACTGGAGTCCACTCCAAGGTGACCACTGCCTGGTGGCTAGCAACCCCAGCCTGGGCAAGGTCATTACCCTGAGCTTTGGAGTTGCCTGAACTTTCATCTGGAGCCTGGGGCAGAGGGGGAAGGGAGGAGCGCGGGGCCGGGGCCTGGGCTGGCCACTGGCTGGCCACAAGGCCTGTCTGGGCAGCTCCTGGACCAGGTTTGGCAGGTGACGGGTGTGCAGGAGCCTCCCTTCCTCATCCCGGTGCTGAAGGGCCAGTGACCACACAGGAAGGGGCTTCTCTGCGGGCGGAGAGCCAGCCTCCTCTCAGGCCCCAGAGGAAACGGCAGCCTCTAAAAATAACCCAGTGCTTGTCACAGGCTCCTTCCCTGGTGTCTAGGCTTCTTTTCTAATCAAATCACCCCAACTCACACAATGAAGCAAACGGTGTCACTGCAGGTCACGGGGACGGACGCAGTGCTGCAGTCAGAGGCCTGAATGAAACTCCCGGGTGAACACAGCAATCGGAGGCTCAGTAAAGCAGGCCGACGGAAGAGCCCAGCTCCCGGCCCTGACGGGAAGCCGGGCTCCTCTCCAAGTCACACTCCTCGCTGATGGCACAGGGGTTCCTTCTCATATGTGCAGAGAAAACAGGAAAAAAGGCCACTGAAGAACCACACAAGCCTGGGAATGTGACCACAAAATCCACCGCACCTGGCAGGCAGATCATTTTAATGTGTTTCAAGAATTGAAATCTCTGTATGGAATTATCAACAAAGAAAAAGGAAGCAACCGAAAAAATCAGTTAAAAAGAGGTAAGACAGGAAAACTTCGAATGTCATAAAATCACAAGTACAAAAGCAACACACGAGGAAACCCCACGATCACGTACCCAACGGACCACTTAATCGGGAAGGGGACTGGCGTGTGACTCCTCACCTCCACCTGCCCGGGGACCCTGCCCCTCCTCCCTGCAGCTGCACCTGCAAGATGGCGTCCAGCCCCTTCCAGGGCCGTTTCTGTTCTCAAAGAAAACTGACAGACTCCACTCACCCCTCTGTCCCTCCACCACCAAAATTAGTGCTCTTTTTCAATCCTTCTAGCTAAGGCAACCAGGGGACAATGTCCTGAGTCTTCCAACCCCCAGAAGCCACCAAAGTCTAACAAAGTATAAAACCAAAAACCAAGAAATGATGTGAGGAGTCGAGGACATGTATAATGAGTGTCACTGTCACGACGTCTTTAATCCTTTATTTATAGGGGTACCAGGGACTGAACCCAGGGGTGTTTAACCACTGAGCCACACCCCCAGACCTTTTATCTTTTATTTTGAGACAGGGTCTCACTGCGTGGCGTAGGGCCTGGCTAAGTCGTTGAGGCTGGCTTTGAACTTGCAATCCTGCCTCCTCCTTCCAAGTCGCTGAGTGGCTGGGATTACAGGTGTGACCACTGTGCTCAGCTGTCATTAGAGGTGAATGGGATGGACCAGGACCCCAGCCACACGTCTGATGGTGAGAAAGGTGACCAGCCGTGGGGTCCCTCTGACACCACTGAGGTAGGAGCTCCAGAAGAGACAGAACCTTGGGAGGGAGTCAGGTGTCTTTGGGAAGATGGGTGCCCTCTGGCTCAGCTGGGACTTAGGACAGTCCTACTTGGAGGCCACGTGGAGACGGAAAGGTGTTAGAGGAAGCCTCACGAGGCAAGTCCTGGCTACTGTTGTGCAGACAAATCAAGGGGCTGCAGGTGGGGACACGACGAACAACCCTGGCAGGCATCTACAAAATGGTTTAGCAATGGAAAATGGAAAAGTATCAAAACAGTTCGAGAACTCTAAAACCAGCTGGCTTGGAGAGGCTAGGGCTGGGAGCCACTGATGTGGGCGGAAGTGCCTTATGTCCAGAGGTTCTTCCTGGACGCAGATGCTCAGAACCCACAGAGACACCAGGAGGTCTGGACCACGGCTGCAGCTTCCCTTGCAGGTCCAGGCCCAAAGCTCTGAGTCCAAGAGCCCATGGGCTACTGCTTGGACTGTGGTCAGCCCAGCCGACATGATGGGGACCCGGGTAAAGAACGAGGGCGGTGGCTCCATGGGGGTCACCAGGGCAGAGGGCACGTTCACTTCCAGTACTAATGCACACACTGACAGGCCCTGCTTGCTTAGGGGTCAGATGCTTGGAAACAGCTGACGTACCAAAAACAGAGCAGGTTGCCTCCCACCCCCAAAGTGAACACCCCTAGAGCGTCTGGAGTCCCTGCTAAGACTCCTGAGGTTGCCTTACCATTAAGGGGAGGTAGAGGGCACTCAGAATACAAATACACACCTGAGGTTCTTCCTGATGGAGGCCGCGGGGACCTGCCTGCAGACTTACTAAGATGGCAGAAGGTGAACATCGCGGGCTGAGGCCAGTAAGTAAGAGTTGAGCTTCTACTCTAGGTACCTTCTGCAAACTTCCTGCGTCAGCCTCCCGATTAGCTGGGACTAGGGGCGACAGGGCGCCTGCAATCTGCACTGTCAGCAACGGAGCGACCACTGTGAACACCAGTGTCCTCCAGCTCTTCACTGTCCTCTGTGGTCGCAACACGTGTCTTAAGCAAACAGGGTTAGGACCAAATACAACTCTCACACAGTTAAAACCCCGACTGTTTAAAATGAGGAAGATCAAGACCCATTGAATAAGAGCCTACTACGATTATTTGGAAAGATCAAGATAAAAACAAAGTCCAGATGTTCTCAAAGCTCCACACAGCCTGACGCCTGCACAGTGACCACAGAAGGGCAGCTGTGCATGTCACTCATCTCAAGATTGGTTTGAGACCACGCTATCCCCACTGCAGGTTAAAAGGCCACCTGCTTACACATAGTTCCAAGCTCTGTCCCCCAACTTAAAAAAACAGGGGACAAAAACCTGGCCCTGAGCCTTTTCTGTCGAGCACAAAAGCCCAGCACAGGGTAGCTGCCGCCAACTCTGTAGTCAACCCAGGACAACATTTACCTGTCAGTCCTCCACCTGTGGAATGCTCTTGGCATCAGTAACGTCATCATCCACTCCATGAAAATGACAAACGACATCAACCACATCAAGAGGGACGGCACAGATGCAAAGTGCAGGACATGGTATGTAAGCATGGGGCACAAGAAAGCCAGGGCCAGCATGTCACCTTACCCTAGCATCAAAAACTTAACAGCTGGCTTAGGCTGACCCTAGTGGCTCTCCCCTCCCCAAGGTCAAAGCCATCTGCTGTCCAAACCACTCAGAACTTCCAGCACGCTGTCCCCAGACTGACTCCATTCTCTAGAGCCGCCTCCTCTTTGTTCATGACCTGGGCTGAGCGGGGAGGGAGGAGTCTGGGCAATGAAACCCTTCCTGAGAGGCAGAGGCGAGTCTCAGTCACAGGTTAGTGGTTAATGAGGGACTTCTCAGGGCCTTTAGCACACTGCAGTACCAAGCTCCAGAGCGCAGCCTGCTGGTGTGCGGGGTTCCTGGCAGGACCTCCCTACAGCTGCAGGACTTCCACGAGTACCTAGCTCGCTCTGCGGCCTGCGTGCTACCAGCAGCGAGGCAGCGACAGCACTGGTTTGGCTTCCCAGGTTCATGTCCCCCTCCTGGACCACAACAGGAACAGGGCGATGGGAACTACAGGAAACCCTGGGGGAGAGCAAGGGGTGAAAACGGAAGTGCACCGAGACGCTCCGCTCCCGCATCAGTGTCAACAGTGAGCTTCTGCATCCCGGTCTCAGATCCTGGCCTTCCTGGCTCAGGGTCAAAACCATCGCACTCCTGGCCTCGAGTGGCGCTTTGTGTCACATGCCGGCTGGGCTGCAGTCTGACAGCTCTGAGGGCACACCTCCGAGACTGTTCTAGAAACCACATCTAGGAGAAGCCATCTAGGAGAAGCCATCTAGGAGAAGCCAAGGGCACCAACAGCTCTCACAGACAGAGGCCCTCCCATCTCACCTGCCGGCTAAGGTTCGCGGGCACAGATGGAGATCTGCTAAAGGACCTGCCCGGCAGGCAAAGCCACACAGTGGCAGGCAACCAGGGCCAGCACCATGTCACCTGAGCTGAGGGGGGCACTCAACCACCCCGGGAACCCACGAGTTTGTGTGTTCTGCTCCCAACGGCTCCTCAAAAGCTACAGCCATTGCAAACAACTGCAGGTCCTACAAAGTTCACTCTTCTTCCTGAGAAATGTAGATTTTCCTACAGTAATGTTAGGGACGTAAGGGTGAAAAGCCACAAATCACAGGATGACACATTTCCCCTTTCTTTCTTGGTCACCTGTGACTTTCTAGAATGCAGAGGTCGCCAGCCAGGAAAAGCTGTGACAGAAGCCCAGAAGAAAAGGTCTGCAGCAGGAAGTCCCCACCCCCGCCTGACTCTCAGGGCACAGTGGTACCCTTGGCCAATCACTGGCCTGGTGGGCCTGCGTTCTCAATGACGCACACATGCTTGACCTGGCCAGCGACTGCTGGCCATGGCCAATGCTCACAATTCAAAGGCCGGTTACAATGGTCCTGGTAGTTTTGGAGCTGATAATTCTGAGGAAGGCCCTGGAATCTGTATTTTTAAAAGACGGGCCAGGTTTGCTTAGACTAGGTGGTCTGAAATACCCCTGTAAGGCCCGCGTCTCTCCACGTTTCTGTGTATTCTGTGTGCTGGTGCTCCCGGGCGAAGGTCAAGGGGACTCGTGGGGACTCCCTGGGAAGAAGGCCTGCACAGATCCAAGGGATGGTCTCTGCCTGGGCCCAGGTTAATTACTCAGGCAAGATAATGCGTCAAGTGATATACCATGTTTAATTGGTTATGATACCATAGAAATACCAAGAATCATAAAAGTAAAAAAGCTGCCAAGAGCACGTAACGTTTCCAGAGGGCTAAGGGGTGGCCACTGCCTACTGCTCCGGCCACAGGGCCAGGAGCGAGCGGCAGCGCTGGCGCTGCCCTACTGCCGCTTGCCCTTGCCCTTCTTCTTCCTGTCCTCCAGCTGCGGCTTCAGGGCGCAGACGCAGGCCGACACGCCGGCGATGGCCTTGGGCAGGTCGGGGCCGCGGCTCCACTGGTTGGCGTCGCGGTCGTAGACCTGCACGGTCTTGGAGAAGGCCGTGTTCTCCCAGCTGTAGCCGCCCAGGATGTAGATGCGGCCCTCCCACACGGCCACCCCCGACTCGCTGTTGGCGTGCAGCAGGGGCGCCACGCGGGTCCACTGGTTGCACTGCGGGCTGTAGGCCTCCACACCCAGCACATCAAAGCGCTCCATGGACTCGACGTTGTCGTCGCTGCCCCCGATGGAGTAGATGCTGTCCCCCAGGCTGCACATGCTGTGCCAGCCGCGCGCCGTGGTCATGGGCCGCCGCTCCTCCCATACATCCGTGCGGCGGTCGTAGCACAGCAGGTTTTTGCGGTAGGGGCCGATCTGGTAGTCGTGGCCCCCTGAGATGTACACAAAGTCCTTGTAGATGGTGCCTGCGTGGCCGTAGGTGAACCTGCAAGACGGAGCAGAGACGGTGCTCAGTGCTGCGCCAGCTTGCTGCACAATGGCCTCGGCTGCGGGCGCCCCGGGGCCTCTGCCCATCAGGAGTCGTAGGGTGGAAGGACGCACAGGGAACAGGCACCAGCACACCCTCCTAGGTGCTGCTTTACTGAGAAAAGGACCCAACAGACCAGACCACAAAACAATGAAGCCCCAGTGCGGCCACCAAAATAAACAGCCAGAGGACAGGACGGTGAGACTCCAGATAGGGTGATGGCAGGAGCCTGACAGGCAGAGAGTGCCGGCGGAGCTCACAGCATGGGCCCAGGGTGGCAGAGTGGCCAGCAGGGTCCTACGCTGAGGTGGGCTGGGGCTCAAGAGGCCCCATCCTACCAACAAGGACACACGAGAGATGAGTCGGTGGGGCCAGCCGGGGACACACTGGCACTGCCGCGTCATGGACTGCTCAGCCCTGGGCTGCAGTGCTTAGGAATAATGGTCCTCGCAGTGTCCAGTGCACAGCCGGTGCTGGCTGGCCGGGACTGTGGGGACAACAGACTGAACACATTCTAGGCTCCACTTCTCCACCTGGAAATGGGTTGGTGAAGTACCTCAGCTTGGGGATGGCCCAGGGTAGGCTGGCCTGTCCTGTCCTGTCACCCAGAGAAGGTGACAAGTCACATGCAGCACCTGGCCCTGAGTTAGGAAGAGCAGTCCTGGCCACTGTGACAGCTGCAGGGGCCAGCCACTTACTATCGGTCAGCAGTGCCCGCCATTACTGTGCTGGCCTCAGGATCCTCCAGGTGCAAGAGGCCGTCTACGAGTGGAAGGGTTGGGACTCGCGCCTGGCATGACTCCTGGCGCCAGCTACACTTGCCCACACCCTTGCTAACCCTCGGGACAAGGTCCCCGAGGTGCCTGGGCTGCTCACCTGGACAGCTCCTGCCCACTGGGTGCGCCTGAAGGATCACCAGCAGAATCTCCGCCCCCCACCCCATTGGGCAGGGTTCACCGCCGGCCCCCTCTGCTGCAGTGAGGAGGACAAGACCGAGAGGGCGAAGGCCCCGCCCTCAGAGCTCAGTGGGGCCTCCCAGTAAATCCCCCGCCGGTGACTCAAGACTCCCGGGGTCAGGCACCACATGGACCTGGAAAGGGTGACGCTTATCTAGGCAGCGCAGAGGACGCTCACTGACAATCCAGAACTAGAGCCAGGTTCCCGCACCCTGGACCCCTGGTGGCTACCCACTGCTCCCCATAAGCCAGATTTCCCCCAGAATTGGAGGCCAGAATACCCCCAAAGTGAGCAGACTAAACGTTGTTCTCCCTGAAGTCACGCTGGAAGAGGAGGCCTCAGGACCCAGTCACCTTGGCAAGCCGGCCACGTAGGACCAAGAGTCAGTCTTGGGGCTGTAGGTCTCCACCGAAGAGAGAGCTCCATTCTCATTCCGGCCACCAACAGCCAACAGCATGTCCCCGATGGAGGCAAGGTAGAAGTCCACGCGCCGCTGGTTCATGGAGGCCACCTGTGGAAGCGACACACCTGTACCTTCCCTTGCCTCAATGCCGGTCAGTGTCATTATCTAGCACTGTGCTCTCCAACTATGTCTACGGAGTGCTCAGCCCAGGAGGTGTGATGTGGCCAGTGAGCCGGGGGGCAAGAAGAGGTCTTTTGGTGAGACTTTCAGAGCCCCTGGATCTCAAGACACTGAGAACCTCAGGAAGGGGACCCTCGGTTTCCCAAACCTGTCTGGCCACGTGGTCGACCTCGTGGACTGGGACTCAGAGGAGCAGAGCAGGTAGTCTGGTGAGCGGGTTTCTGACACGAGAAATCGCCTGCCCCCGGCACTCTCCATCAGGAGTCTTTAAAACACTAATGCTGCTTGCCGTCCATGTTAAAGGAAGAAAGTAGCACTTGACAGGACATCGAAAAGTGGAAGACCTGACCTTTCCTGTTTTTTTTTTTTTAAGCAATTTCGCAGAACACGGGACTGAATGTGGTCCTGCAGACGAGACACCCCCGCCGCTGTTACAGTCTCTGAGCTGCTTCCAAAGCTGCAGCCTCCCTCCAGTGGTATGGCTTCGCCCTGGGTTTCAGATTTTTGTGTGTGTGGTGCTGGGAACTGAGCCCAGGGCATTGAGCATGGGAGGCAAGCACTCTACCAACTGAGCTATATTCCCAGCCCAGATTTTTTTTTTCCCGGATACTGGAGACTGAACCCACGGCTTAGCACATGCTAAACAAATGTTCTACTGAACTATGTCTTTTAAAAAATGTTTACTTTTAGATAGAATCCAAGTTGCCTGGGCAGCCTCAAACTTGCCATCCCCCTGCCTCAGCCTCCCTCATGGCTGGGACTATAGGCACGCTCTGCCACACCTGGCTTGGTTTTAAGACTTTTGAGAATAAAATCAAAAGGATATCTTGAATCCATTCTGAGTGTTAAAGCTCAGAAAGACACAGAGTTAAGAAGTAATACAGAGGTGTGAGTATAAAGATGGACAAAGATTTTAATGGGCAATGGTCAAGAAAAGGCACATCCCGGACCACCTGAGCCAGATGCATGCCAATCAATGCAGGCCACACCCCCTTGCCTGGAAGGCCACATGCACTTCCAGAGGGGAAATGTGGGATTGGGAGAGGGGGAGGAACGGGCCTGGAATCCCAGCCACACTGTGGCCAGGTGGGAGCGCAATCTCAGGTGTGCACCTGGGTTCACACTCCTCCCTGATCCTGCCTTGATACCTGCCAAAGGGCCAGGTATGGGCTTTGTGGACTCCTTAAAGCTGCTCCCAAATGTTTCCGAAAGAGGAGCCTGGTGGAGGCTGAGACTCAGGGAGCGTGTCGGAAGCAGCAGCTGGTAGTGAGGTGCCTCATGTGGCCATTTACACTTAAACGTAAATTGGTTAGAACTAAGTAAAATTGAAAATTTGGTTCTTCGCTTGCCCTGGTCACAACCCAGGCACTCAACTGCTGCATGGGGCTGGGGCCTCATGCAGCTTGACATGGGATGTGGCACGGGGCAGAGAGTCCCCGGACAGCCCTCGTTCTCCCCAGGGGGCACGGGTGGGAAGGGTGGGAGCCATAGCTCATCTCTTTATTGTCACACCTCGTTCAGGAGCAGGACTGTGGCCAAGGCCCGGAGAGAAAGGAAGTCAAGACTAGGTTAGGGCAAAGAAAAGAGGCCTCAAGAGAAAAGAAATAATCTGGCTTTAATCTCACCTTGATCCACTGTTTACAGCGGGGGTCATACCTATAAAGGAGGTTGGAGGCTGCGTCCCCTCCGTTGTCTCTCGAGAAGCTGCCGCCCGCGATGAAGATGAAGCCCCCCAGCACGGCGACGCAGTGGTGGCTCCGCCGGGCCGGCAGGGGCGTTTCCTTGACCCACTGCTCGCTCTTGGCGTCCAGGTAGCAGGTGTCATCGCTGAGCTCCAGACACCGCTCAGAGACCTCACCGCCCACAAACAGGAGGCGCTCCTCGTCCGTGCGCAGGGCTGTGCGCTTGGTCTGCAGGACGGGCTGGGCGGCCAGGCTGTTGTGGTAGTGCACGGCCTCCTCGATGAAGCCCTCGCAGTCGGCCTCGCGGGGCAGCAGCGAGCACACGGCCGGCTTGACGCGGTGCAGCAGGTCGTTCTTGGGGATGAGCGGGAAGTGGATGTTCTCCAGCACCCGGTAGGCGTGTGCCTCGCGCTCGGGCTGCTGCGTCAGCCACTGCAGGGCCGCCTGCAGCAGGTCGTGCTCGCACTCCCGCTGCACCTGGCTGCTGCTCAGGTACACACACAGCTTCTGCATGGAGACGTTCTGCAGGAAGTCGGGCGTGAAGGACAGTGTGCCGAAGTGGCTCAGGATGAAGCCATCGATGAAGGCGTCCAGCCGCTTGAGGCTGTAGATGGAGGCCAGCTCCTGCAGGTACAGGTAGTTGTCCTCGCTCACCTCCTGCTCCAGGTACTCGCAGCAGAAGTCCACCACTGTCCAGATCTGCAGCAGGTGTGCCGTCTCCAGGATGTAGTCGATGTTGCCGCCGTCCAGCGCCAGCTCCCCGCTGTACAGGAAGTCCACCACGGCCTTGAGCCCGATGTAGGAGGCGCCGATCAGCTCCACCTCCTTCTGGAAGGCCTCCCGCATGCCCAGCGTGAACATGGAGTTGAAGTAGTCGCTGCACACGGCCAGCAGGTTACGGTGGGCTGGCACGCGCTGCTCATCCGCCACCAGGACCACGTCACAGAAGAGGCCGCGGAGCCGCTGCTCGTTCAGCCGCTGCAGCACCGTGGAGGAGTGGTCGGCCCAGCGGTACACCTGTGGAGGAGGGCCGGTCAGGGGGTGGCTCAACCCACCCAGCAGTTGCGACCTGCCCCAGAGGGAGAGGAATGAGGGACCACAGAGGGCCTCTGTGTGTCTGTCCATCCTTTCTCCTATTTTTTATAATTTCTAAAAACTTTCTGGCTTTCTCTCCCCCATTTTCTTCTTTTTTCTTTGTACTGAAAATTGAGCCCAGGGGCCCTCAACCACTGAGCCACCTCCCCAGCCCTATTTTGTATTTTATTTAGAGACAGGGTCTCACTGAGGTGCTCAGTGCCAAGTAGTTGCCGAGGCCGGCTTTCAACTCGCCATCCTCCTGGCTCAGCCTCCCGAGCCACTGGGATTACAGGCGTGTGCCACTGTGCCCGGCATTCTTCCTTCTTTTTAAATAGAGTGCTAGAAGCTCCTTTCTGTTCCCTTCCTTCTCTCTCTCCCTTCCCTGCTTCCAGGTCATGACAAAGGACGGGAAGGTGCTGCCATATTAGAGGGCAGCTGTGCACAAAGCCCTGAAGTCAGCTGGGAACTGGTTTGAACCTAGCTCTGCTGCTCACTGGGTTCTTGGGTTAAGCCGGGGAACTTGAGGCTCCACCTTCTGGTCTGGCAATGAGGACCAGGGTGTTATCACCCAGGTTTGGGGAGGAAGGGAGATAGAAGAGGGCAAAGTGCTGACCCAGCAATGCCTGAGCAGTGCCCACCATGAGGCTGTCAACTCCTACCGAGGTTATGGTAATCTGCTGACCGACAGCTTCCCACTTCACACACGGTGTCTGGCACACGGTCATGCCAGAGCGTGGCTCCCACTTTCACGCTTCCACCCAGGGAGGTGGCTGGCCTCCTGCCCACCACTAGGTGCTCTGGGGTCCTCCTGGGAAGTGTAGTCCACACCCCACTCCAGGTTAAAGGACTACTAGCATGCAGGCGCGGATCCGTCTTTCCCTGGGGCTCAGGATGTGCTCTGCTGTGTTATGCACCAGACGTCCTCTCCTCTGAGCATCACAAACCACCCTACAACCCCCCTTTTCCAGGTGAGGGAGGTGGATACCACAAAACCTGCCCAGATCCCACAGGGACTGAGCAGTGGCACTGAGACTTGAACCTGGACCTGACTTCATCAGCTTTAATTACCACACTATCCTGGAAGTAATCCATTTAACATGAATGATCCCAATCGATCGGTTTGATCAATTCAAGCTGGCAGACATGAGAATGCCAAGCGCCCGCCACAGGCTCTTGAGGACACAACCATCCGTCAAATCTAGACCAGATTCTGAGACCTTGCAGGACTGACCCACCTTATTTTAGGGATACTGTACACACACTGCTTTATTTACTCACCACACACACACAAAGGGCAAGAAAAATTCAATGTAGGGAGAAACAGGCCATCAAAAAAAATATCATACAGTAGCTGATCTACTCAAGGGGGACTAAGGAAAGAACTGGCTAGTAGTGATCCTGAGAAGGGGAGCACGCAGCTGTACAGAGGAGGGCACCAGACTGCGGGTCTGCAAGGTGCTGGTGCTGCGTGCTTGGCACACGCGAGGCCCATCTCAACGTGTCCAGCAATGGTGCGTTTCCTTTTCTTCCCTTTCAAGTCTGCTCTTACTGCTGCTGTAATTAGAAGCCATGGTTTCCTGTGGTCATTCTGCGTCTGGCCAAGTGCAGCATCAATCACCCTGTTGACGTCCCAGAGCAGAGAGTGTCCTCACAACCTGCTGAGGGTGCGCAGAGACACGACCTGAGGCTCCCTCCCCGCAGCCCAGAGGGCCAGGCTCTCTGCTCCTCTACGGAGGGCTCAGGGGTGGCTGTTTATCTGGCTGCTTACAGAGAGAGGCAAGCTGGCCTAGTTTTGGCTTCTAATTAAGCAGGAATGTCTGGGCTCCCACAGACACTGGCCTGGGGCCCTTATAGATGGCAGGAAGGAAATTAGGAAGCACTACAATAGCAGGTGACTGAGTGAGGCAAAGCCTTGGCATCCAAGAGAAGCAAGTAAGGGGCGCAGGGGGCGCCCAGCCCACAGCTCTCAAGTGGTGAGGGGGTGGGACCTAGCACTCAGATGGGCACACACAAGCCAGCTGTGGTGCGACAGGGATACAGCCTGGGGGGCAGGCACAGCTGCAAGGGGACCATCTGCCGCAGCGGAGTGGTGGTGCAGGGGAGAGGTGCATGGGTTAGCCTGTGCCTAGCATTTCAGCTGCACAGATGACTTTACACACACACACACACACACACACACACACGTCCCTAGTTTCAAAGAGCAGAATTCTGGCATTTCGGTAATTTAGAAGTTCTAACTCTCCTTGCTGTACTGGTCTTTACCCCTCTTGGTGCATCACTGCACTTGAGGTCAGATGATGGAAGAGACCAGGTGGTTGGGCCAATGATCTAGAGGATGCAGCAGGTGTGAGGGTGAAGGTCTGCTTCACTGTACACTGTCCCCTCACAGGGTGGCTAAGTGAATAGTGGAGTCACACATAGGCAGAGTCCATGCCAAGCATGAATGACCTGCACCAGCTATTGGCTGCCAGGCTCGCAGGTTTGAGGCTGAGTGGATGCCCCAGACACACGAGAGTGGCCCACTGGGACTTCAGTCAAGTTCAGAGCAGGAGAAACCACAAGCTGAGAACTTGGGAAGCAGCTGAGCTGAGCACCATGGCAGGAAGGGTTTGGACACAGGCTATCTGCCCATCTCAGGGCTGGCTACGTGAATTAAATTAATGTTCATAAATGCAAGGTATGATTTGGCCACTTTCATTTTTTATAAGAAAATTTAGAAATACAATCAACTAAAGAAAAGCGGTTCCTGTCCTGTTCCTGAAAGCTTCCATTCAGAGACTCTGAATCTGACTTTAAAAGACACACATTTCCAGTGCTATCAAACTTAGAAAGCAACACTGTGTCTGCAGCCAAGGTCAGGAACAAAGCCCCTTTGAGCGCAGCGGGCCCTCTGTGCTCATGGACAGAAAGCAGGCATACAGGAGCTTTCTCAGTAAACTCAGGTGGCCACAGGAGACCGTCTCTCAGGGAAGCAACCCCTTCTGCACAGCGCCTTCCCTCCAGTGCCTCTACAGAACCACCTCAACCTTGAGCTGCTCGCCACCTCTTGGGCAATGCAGAATCTCTCCATTTTTTCCCACTAAGAAGCCTTTTAAGAAGTTTGGTCCTAAAGCCCTCCCCAGGAGCTCCACCACCACCCGCACCCTGTCTATTGCCCAAGTGAGGTCTCATGGTTTGCTCTGTATACAAAAAGTAAGTTTTCTGCACCCCAAGAACCAGTTTTCACCCTCACAATGCATAAGCTAAAGCAACCACAAAATTTAATCTCCAAAAGGGAAATTTCAAAAGAGAAGAGGGCATTATTAGTGTTTGTAGCTGGAGACAAGTGCAAATGGGGACTGTGCTGCAAATGAGCACCCTCCATCTTTACCTACAGCAGCTGTGGGGCAGGGACTGCTCTATTCACGGACTGGACCGTGAGCACAGCCCCCAGGTCCTGCCCTCAGACCTTAACTGAGCAGGTCCCAGGTGGGGCCAGGCAGGGCACTTCTACAGACTCTCCCCACTCTCCCTCAGGCTGATTCTGATGGAGCCAGCCTGAGGGGGCTGTGAGCCTAGCCCTGTGGAACACACCCTAGCTCACTCTTGAGGTCCCTGAGAGTCCAGGGCAGGAAAGAGGCCCTGGAACCTCCACATAAGGATCCCAGTGAGGCCCCACCCTAGAGCCAGCAGGCAGGTTCTTCATGTGCCTGTCTCTGGTGGTGCTGAGCCCCACAATGGGACAGAGACCCCACAGTTCCCATCCTATTCTATCTGCATCCTAGCATTAGTACTCAAATAAGCGAGCCGGGTGTGACACAGGAGGGATGCCCCAGGACACCACCCTGGCGAAGGATGACAACGCCACAGTGTGCACACCGTGCCCTCGCACCCTCAGCAGTCTGGCGCTCCGGTGCTCTCTGCCCTTGCCTTATCTACCTTTTTATGGCTGAAACCAACAACAAGTGAGAGTCAGTCAGCACACCACACGTCTTAGGCAATCTGCAGGCACAGACCTTTGAAGATTCGCTGATCTTGTAGGGCCGAGACACTCGCGTCTGCCGGCTTCCCTCCATTGTGAGAGATCGCAGCCCTATAACAAGAACAGGATTTCTGAGTATGCACATGAACTCTAGAAGTCTGGTCCTGAAGCCCTCCCGGGAGCTCCTCCAGGTCATTCATTAATCGCAGGATCTGCTGTAGATACCAAGGACAACAAGTGCAGAACTGTCCCAAGGAGGAACGTGGGAGAGAACAGAGCAATACACAGGACTCTCTGACCAAAGAATCAGGTTGTCAGCATTGTTTAGAACAGTTTTTTTTTTTTTAAGAATTTTTTTTCACAATACCTTTATTCTATTTATTTATTTTTATGTGTTGTTGGGGATTGAACCCAGGACCTCACATGTGCTAGGCAAGCACTTTACCACTGAGTTACAGCCCCAGCCCAGCCTTTAGAATATTTAACCAGGGTTCTTTTGGCATCTAAAATCTGACATGTCAATTAGCCCACTTCCTGCTAATACCCACTTCTTTTTGTTTTGCAGTGCTGGGGATTGAACTCAGGGCCTCATGCATACTTACACAAGCACTCAACCACTGAGTTATGTACATTCCCAGCTCCCACCTGAGACTTCAGTCTCAACTAGGGGCTTTTAGATCAGGATTATAATGATAATAGTTATCATTTCAGAGCCTAGACTATGGCCCTGGAAACAAGCCACAGGACTTCCATGTGCTACCTTATATTGAACTCCTTCAATACTTGATCAGGTGAATGTCACATCTTGCAGATAAGAATACTGAGATGTGGTCACACAGCTAACAGCTGACAATCCATCTTCAAATCTAGGCTCTTCTTGGGAGCATACTGAACAAGGCCCAAACCTCTCAAGGATCACAATTTTTTTTTTTTTTTTTTTTTTGGTGGCGCTGGGGATCAAACTGAGGGCCTTGTGCATGTGAGGCAAACACTCTACCAACTGAGCAGTATCCCCAGCAAGGATCACACTTTTGAACATTATGACGAAGTGGAGGATGTGGCACAGTGATGATGAGCATGTATACAGTACATTCTAGACACACACTGTTCTCTGGGCTTTTGTGTCTCTTTGCTTGCTTGGTCCCCATACAGCCCCGAGAGGCCAGCACTGTTATTCTGCTTGGACATGGGGGAAAGAAAGTCCAAGGTAGGAAACCTTGGCTGGGGCCTTTGCCCTATCTTGAACACAAACTCGAGCAAGTGTGTGAACTTCCCTGAACCTGATGGTCAAACTCAGCATGGGCAAGTACACCACAGCATTAAGGTTTTTACCAGTGCTGAAATGCCACACAACTCACTGACAGCCCAGAGCCAGGTTTCAGGAGGACCTTGGAGGATTGGGAGGGCACAAGGAGGAAGAACTAAGTCAACCTTGTGGGAACATGTCACATAGTGGGGCTGAGGGTTTAAGGAGGAATTTTTTTCCTGCTGAGTCTGTAAAAAGAATCAATTTTGTTACCTATTTAGCAGTCTTTGCTAATAAAGAACAATGTGACAAGAAGTCAGCATTATTCTAAGATAAATGGGGACACAGGAGGGGGCTGCCTGTTCCCATGGGAGAAATAAATTCAGGCACATTCCATCCTGTCCAGCTCCTGGGGGACAGGTAAGGAAGGGGCAACTATATCTCTGCACAGCCAGCGAATCTGTGATCATGACAGGCTGTACCCACCCCCGGTCTTCCTGATATTCCGAGGCTGAGAGGCCCAGAGAAGAAAGAAGACCAGCATTCATACAGTGCCTCCTGTATACCCCTGACTTCGTGCCACGTTGGCCCTGTGTGACATCTAAGACACCGGTGCCCAGGTGGCTGAGGGGCTCACCCAAGGTCACAGAGCAGAAAACACAGGATCCTCTCTACACCAACAATCCCCTGGCCCCGACCGCAGGCAGCCAAGCAAGGCTCGGCTTTGCCCTCAAAAGCTGGCAGCTTTCTTTTCTAGGCCAAGATATCTAGAGAGAGTTCCCGGCGCCGGAAGCTCCCTTTTGTCTCCGTGCAAGAGGTTCGGGGCCGTTTCTACCAGCGTGGACGTCGGCGGTCTCGGGGGCTTTTGGGAAGCAGGCGAAGGGTCAAGGCCGTCCGCTCACAGGGCGAAGACCGCGTTCCGTGTGAAAGGTCTTTTCGGTAAACAGGGATCGGAGTCCACGTCCGGGACGGCCGGGTCCCGGGGGAGGCGCAGCGCCGCAGACAGCGCGGCCGGAATGGCGCGGCGCCGGGCAGCACTCACCGTCCGGGTGTCGCCGGCGGGGCCTCGGGGTCGCCTCTGTCGCTCGTTCGGAGCGGGCACCCGCTGGCGGCACCCGCCGCACAACCGCCGCCCGGGCAGGTTCCGACCGGCTGCGAGGAGGTGGAGCCGCGACGCGCGGGGGCCGCGGGCACTCACCTGCGGCCGCGCGGTCGGCGCCCAGGCCGTACCTGTCGCACCTGGGGGCGGCGGCACCTGCCCGCGCCGCGCCCCGCCCGCAGCGCCCCGCAAGAGCGGCGCCGGGACGCCCGCCCTCCGGCCCCGCACGGCGCACGGGCGGCAGCCCGCGGGCGCAGGCCCACCTGGCGGCGCTAGGGCGCGGGCGGCGGCGGGCGCGCGGCGCGGCGGGGCGCGGGCGCGGGAGACCCCGGGCCGGCCCGCGGCGCGGCCATGGCTCCGCCAGGAAGTGCGAGCGGGAGCGCGGCGGCGCAGCCAATGGCGGCGGGCGGGGGACGCAGGGGCGGGGCCTGCGCGAGGGCGGACTGAGCCTGCGCGGCCGGCGGGAGGGAGTGCGCCGGGGCGGCGCCTACTCGGGGCGGGGCCTTCTCGGGGGCGGGGCCTCGCGGGCGGGCGCGGCCTGCGCCGGGCGGGGCCGGGGGAGCTGGGGCTCCTTGGCTGCCCCCAACAGCTGCTTCGCCCGCACTCTCCCGCACTCGCCCGCGGGGCCTACCAGGACCTTCCGCGTCGAAGAATGCCTCCGGTGTGACCACCGGCCTGGAAGCGCCAGGGCACGGTGGGGACGAGGCCTGCAGGTCTTGGGCCTCGCGGGACATACTTGAGTGCCGGCGAGGGGCAGCGCGATGACCACTGGGCACCTTCGCCTCCTTCTAGTGGGAACGTCCGAGGCACCCACCTGTGGGGAGTCCTTTGCTGACCACCGTGTTTAAAGTCACTTCTCTTTCTTTCTCCCTGCGTCCAGCTTCTCCTTTACTCTAGCCTTTCTTACTAGTGTCCGTTGTTATTTACTAGTTTAGTTATTTTTGCAGCGCTGAGTATTGACCCAAGGCCTCAATGGCTCTGCCACTGAGCTCACACCCCCCAGCCCGCTATCCCTGTTGGAAACCCGACAGGTTTTTATTCCTGGTGCCTCCTCGGGGCAGGCACACAGGCCTCAGTAAATTTGAAGGAATGAATTCCATCATCATCCAGGTGCCGATTGTCCTTGTTCTCTCAGGCTCCATCCTAGATGAGCCTTGAAGACAATATACTAAGTGAAAGAAGCGCACACCAAAGGACCCATAGCATATGACCCCACCTGTGTGAAGTGTCCACAACAGGCACCCCTAAAGCCAGGGAGCACATTCATGGTTCCCAGGGGTGGGGAGTTGGGGTTAGCGGGGAATGCTGTAAAGAATAAGGGACTTACCCCATATTTTTAATTGGTTCATTATAGCTGTACATAATGTTGGGGTTTGTTGTCACACATTCACACGTCAAATGATAACAATATAATTTGGTCCATATCATTCCCTTTTCCTTCCCTCCTCTCTCCCTCTGGGATCTCTGCTGATCTCGTTTCCATTTCCATGAGATCTCCCCACTTTTCCTTTTTCTCTCTAGCTTCCACAGATGAGGGAAAAATATATGAACCTTGACCCTCTTGAATTTGGCTTATTTTGTTATTATGTTAAGATGGCTTAACAGAATGCTCTCTAGTTTCATTCATTTCCTGCAAATGACATAATTTCACTCTTCTTTGTGGGTGAACAGGATAAGGGATTTCTTTAGGGGGAGTGATAAAAATGTTCTGAAATTAGGTAGTATTCATAATTGCACAATTCTGACATACTGTCCTAAAAACCACTGAATTGTATAAGAGGGGTGAATTTTATGGTATGTGAATTATATGTCTCAAGGCCATTATAAAAGCAAAACAAAACGAGTATTCCTCCTTGTTCTCTGATACATGCCTTCTCTGGAAGGATTCAGAGCTTCTTCCATTGTTGCATAAAACATGGCCAGATGGAGCCACTGAAGTGGCCGGAAACAAACAGATGAGGGGAGCCAGCATGGCCAGGGAACCCTGCAAGGCCTCCCTCTGTCGCTGCTATTCCAGATGCAGTGGGCACCTGAGCCTCTGCTCACAGAGACCACCTCTCCCCAGAGGCTGCCTCCTCCATGCCAAGGTAGCCACATCATCATCATCTCCAGTGTTGGGGAAGGACGGGGTGGCCTAAATCAAGCTCACTGGCTCTCTTCTGAGTGAGCTTTGCCTCCTGAGCCTCAGCATCCTCATCTGTGAACGGGTCAGTAACAGCAGGGCCAGTCTGCTCTGGTCTTCTGGTTCCCAGTTCAGCTCACTGTCTGTTATACCCTCCTCTCTGTAAAAACTTGCATTTGTGGGACTTTTTTGTTTCTTCACTTTTGATGATTGGGATTTTTGTTAAATATCATTCATTTGTTTAGAAACAAAAATTGATCCCGAGTGGTGGTGCATGGTTGTGGTCTCAGCCACTGTGGAGGCTGAGGCAGAAAGATTGCTTGAGTGCAGGAGTTCAAGGCCAACCTGAACAACATTGTGAGACCTGTCTCAAAAACAAAAGAAATGGAAATGCCAGGAATATGAAGAAGAAACTCCCAGGATTCCAGGAAGAGAGGCAAATAAGTAACTTAGCAATTAGCCTCAGTGCTATGAATGGGACCTAATCTCAGATTAGCCTCAGTGCTATGAATGGGACCTAATCTGTTTACAGCTGAAGAGTCTCTCTGCCTCTCCCTCCCCGCCCTATATATGTATTCACACATATATGTAAGCATAAATTGATTAATAGAAATATGTGAACCTCTTTTTATGGAATCTATCAAGATTAGCTAAAGACCATATATGTATGCGTGTGTGTGTGTGTGTGTGTGTGTGTGTGTGTGTATTTATATATATTAGCTGAAGGTATCTTAAGAGCTTGTAACTCAGCACTGACATCGGCCTTACCTTACAAGTGTTGAGTTTTGTTTTTTGTTTTGGTACTGGGGATTGAACCCAGGGACACTCTACCATGGAGCCACATCTCCAGTCCTTTTAATTTTTTTTTTTTATTTGGGACAGTGTCTTGCTAAGTTGTTTAGGGTCTGGCTAAGTTGCTGAAGCTGGCCTTGAACTTAGATTCTCCTGCCTCAGCCTACTGAGTCACTAGGATTGCAGGCTGTGTCACTGTGCCTGGCAGGTGTGAGTTCTTAATGAGGAGAAGACATGTAGCCCAGGTGGAGGTTAGAGACAGACCAAGGAGATCAAGCTCAGGAATCCACACATGACCTTGGCCTGAAAAGCATGTGACTCTGTGCACCTGATTTCATCCTTCATTTCCCCAACAATAAGTAAAAAGCCCTTCCCTTTTTTCTTTCAGTAACATTTCCCCCCCAATTAAAAAAGTAATGTGTGCTTCATGTGACTTAGAAAATATGGAACAGTCTATAAGAAAAAACCCCTACCCATGTCTACATTATCCAAAGGAAAAGAGTTTAATACTGTCTCTCAATATTTTCCCCTGACATAATTTTTTTTGGTACCATGGATCGAACTGGGGGGTGGGGGTGGGGCTTAGCAACTGAGCTGCATTCCTAGCCCGTTTTAAAAATTTTTAAATTTTGAAACAGGGTCTCACTGAGTTACTTAGGGCCTCACTAAGCTGCTGAAGCTGGCCTTGAACATGCAACCCACCTGCTTCAGCCTTCTAAATGGCTGGTATTATAGGCTTGTGCCACTGCACCTGGCCCCTTAGGTAACTTCTTCACTGTGACAATGATACCAGTAGGTACCTGAAGCTTACTGTGCACTAGGCGTCGCTCTCAGTCCCCTGCACTTCTTAACCCATTTGTCTCCTCCACCCTGTGATGGGGGATCCTTCCTTTCCCTGTTTACAGATGGGGATGCTGAGGCCTGGAGAAGTTCAATGCCATGCCCGGGGTCACAGAGTTTCTGTGGAGCAGAGCTGGGCTTTGACCTCCAGCATCTGCAGGCCTGGCTTGGCCCTCTGCACCACAGCGCCCCTGGGCACTGGAGAGCGATGTGTGCTCCATGCAGGGGGCTTGGAGCCCGTCACTACCCGAGAACAGCTGCCAGTGCTTAAGGATCAAGGGGCCCAACATTTCCCTATTCATATTCCCTAGGCATCATAAAAATATCAGGTGGTACATGCTCTTTGATAGCCTGTTCCCTCTTTGAAAATATGAGTTTTTCTCATGTCAATAATGTTCTATGATATAGTCCTAGCAGCTGAGTCTAATCGTTCAATATGGAGTACGCACTTGACCTTCCCTCCTTGGGCATCCCGCTAGTCCCACTGTTCTTTTTTTTTTTAAAAAAACTTCATTTAGTTATTTATTTTTATGTGGTGCTGAGGATCGAACCCAGTGCCTCACACATGCTAGGCAAGTGCTCTACCACTGAGCCACAACCCCAGCCCCTAGTCCCACTGTTCTAAGTAGCCCTGGGGGAAACGTCCTCACACATGCTTCCTTTTGCATCTCTCCAATGGGGAGTGGAAGAGCTGGGTCAGAAGGAGCATATATTTACAAGGGTGTAAACCATGCTCCTTCCCTAACAGAGGGTCCTCATGGGTGCCCACTGACAGTGGCTCCCTACTGTCACTCCTGAGATGCAGGAACCTTCAGATGGAACCAGGGCTAGTTCCACAGTTTGCAGTGCAGGATGAAGATGTGCCCCAAAGGGCAGAAAAAGGGACTGATGTTGTAGTTCGGTAGTAGACTGGTCACCTAGCATGTGGGAGGCAAGGCCCTGAGTTCAGTCCCTGCACCACGCACAAATAAGGAGGCAGGACAAAGCCCTTCCTCTCCTCTTCCTCCCTTTCCAGCGGGTTTCGCTCTCCATTTGATGCTCTGCTTCCTTGGACACCCCCACTGGTCCCTGGTCTGCACCTGTGATCTGGTGGGACTGGGGGTGCAGCTCAGAGGTAGAGTGTTAGCCTGGCACGTTCAGGGTACTGGGTTCCATCTCCAGCAACACATATGTGCGCGCACGCACACACACACACAGTCACAGAAGAGGACTGGGGCACAGAAGCCTATCAGCTGGATATGAGGAAGGGAGAATGAGAGGGAAGGTGGGCAAGGGGAGCCCAAGTCACGGTGATTAGCGCATAAGCCCCAGGCAAGATGCTGCAACCCTCCAGGTGACCCTGTGGCTTAGGGCTGCCTTTACCCCCACCGTCCAGATGAGGACACTGAGGTGGGAACTGCCCAAGACTAGTACGAGGGACCCAGGCTGAGACCCAAGACTAGTACTAGTACAGGTACCCTGGTCCAGGGAACAGTTAACGCACACTGGAAGGACCCCCAGGGCCGTGCCCACACCTGGTGCAGAGAGTGTCACTGAACCGAGGCTGGAGACCAGTACCTCTCGGGCCCCCTCTCAGCCCAGTGAGGCTCCCCAAGACGAGCGGGCTGCGAGGGTAGCCCGTGCTAACCTCCTGGAGCCGCAGCTCTGCGCCACCTGGCCTCTGTGTCCTCTTAGCTCCTGGAAGAGGAGGCTGAGCCCAGGGGCTGGAGCTGCACTCTAAACACCACTTCCTGCCAGCCAAAGGCTCGTCCTTGGCCCAGCTTGCCTCCCCAAGGCTGAGTAATCTAGAAAAATCGCAGCTGACACAAAGAAGCAGGCCTGAGGCCAACCCAGCTCACGTCCACACCTAGAGTTCCTGGCCCGCGCATTCCTGTAAGTCTAACTGTTAGACCCGAGGTCCCCACCTCAGATGCCTCCCGAGGGCCGGACCAGCAAATGGGCAGAGCCACGGTGGCGTCTGGGCCAGTCCTTGGGTGGCCCCCTCATCTCATGAGAGCAAAAGACCTCACTGAGGTGGCACGTGCCTCCTTCTCCTTCCTACAGCCTGTGACCTGAGCCCTGGCCTCCTGGCCCCTTGCAGTTTGAACTTCGCCTTCCTCGCCACCTGGCTTCTTGGTGACTTGGTTTCCCCACCTCCAAGCCGGGCAGCACCTGCTCCTCCCTCAGGGGCTGGGAGGTGGCTCAGTGGAAGAGTGCTCGCCTGGCACATTCGAGGCCCAGGGTTTGATCCTCAGCACCCCATAAAAATAAATCAACAAAATAAAGGTATTGTGTCCAACCACAACTGAAAAATAAATACTTAAAAAAGAAGAGCTAGGGGCTGGGGATGTGGCTCAAGCGGTAGCGCGCTCGCCTAGCATGCGTGCAGCCCGGGTTCGATCCTCAGCACCACATACCAACAAAGATGTTGTGTCTGCCGAGAACTAAGAAAAAATAAATAAATGTTAAAAAATTCTCTCTCTCTCTCTCTCTCTCTCTCTCTCTCTCTCTGTCCCCCTCTCTCACTCTCTCTTAAAAAAAAAAAAAAAAAAAAAAAAAAGAAGAGCTAAACGAATTAACACGACCGGACTTCCAACAGGGCCCGCTCCGCGACGCTCCAGAGGCACTCCCCGGGCACTGCCCTTTAGACGATGTTCTTTGGCTTTCCGGCCATCACTGCCCAGGTCCTTCACCTGCTGGCAGTGCCGCAGCCACAGCGTGGGCCCCGCACTTCATTCCTCTGTCAACTGGAGGAGTGAGGTGACCGGGAGACTTAGGGTTTGGAGGTTGTGGGCTGGGCGGGCTCCAGGCTCAGCAGGCAGCCCCGCAGGAGCCTGCCTCCTCTGGAGTCTTCAAATCTCTTCAGACTTCAAACAAGAGGACTAGCACAAAAGCACGGGAGCTCCCCAGAGCCCTTGGAAAGAGCTCAAGTGCAACCGCTGCAGATTCATTCACTGGGGTCCCCCACCCACCCCGCTGCTCCTGCACAGTACGGTAATGTAACAGTCCCGCAGGGCCAGGTGGCCTGTCATGCCAGCTACTCTGGAGGCTGAGGCAGGAGGATCACACATTCGAGGCCAGCCTGGGCAACCTAGCAAGACCCTGCCTCAAAAAAACAAAAACAAAACCAAGAACACCACAAGGGGCTGGGGAGGTAGCTCAGGGGAAGAGCACTCCTGGGTTGAACCCTTGGTAGGACAATCGGTAAATAAATGTCCCAAAGTATTCAGTGAGTCTGTGGGAACCCTGGCCATGCGTCCTCTTTGTTCCAGGGTCTTGCATTAGTCTAGGGTCACCATCTCCAGAAAGAACTGTGCTGTGGGAAATGGTCCCCACAGTCACACGAGGCTACTTCAATTTTGATTTTAGTCAAGACTCACATAAAGTCATAATTCGGTTTCTCAGCTGCACGAGCCGTGTGTCCTCGGCAGCCACACGGGGCCATGTTGGGTGGTGGAGAACGCAGAGCGTTTTTCTCAGCACAGAACGTGGCGCTGGGCCCCTGCCCTAGGGCAGCTCTAACTAGCCACGTGGCCACGAGCAAGCTACCCACCACTGTGGGCCTCAGTCTCCTCATCTGCAAGATGGGAGTTCAATCAGCTCATCAGCAAATGCAGATGAACATTGGCCACGGCCTTGTCCCCTCTCAGAAGTCATGACACTGAACGACACGGATTTCAAAGCACGGTCCTCGAGGAGAAAGGATAAGAGCATCGACCTCTGAGGGTGCTTTCCGGGACTGAGTGAGACGGAGCGAGAAAGGCATTCACCACGCCTGGCACATTCCAAGTGCTCAATAAGGAGCAGCTGCTATGGCGACAGCTCCTCTGCCCTGTTCCTGAAGACGGAAAACACCTAACATGCGTGCTGCCACTTTCATCCTGGACCCTGGCGGAGATTGCTAATTGGCCACTGCACGCTCCCCCTGAGCTCAGAGTCACTATAGCGTTCTAAGGTCGGATCACAGCAGCGTGGGCCAGCAGCACCGACAGACAGACAGACATGTACTCTCAGAGCTCCGTCACGCTTCTCAGCCTCACCTCCCCTGTCCCTGACGAGCTGCGTCCTGCATGATCCCAGAGGCAGGACCTTAGAGCCTGTCTGGGGTGCAGCTTAGACTCCTGCCAGAGCGTGCTCAGTACCTGCCACGGCTGAGCAGCTGCTCCTGCAGGAAGTGGCTTCTGGCTTGGCTGCCTCCGAAGGGGACTCTGGCCGGGTTCTCACCAGGGCTCCTGCTGCCTGGCGAGTCCTGTCCTCCTCTTTTATTCAGGAAAAACAGGTTGTTTCTAGGCTGGGCAGACAGCTTTGGCCCAAAAGGTCTGAGTGGAGCCCAGCCCCTGGTCTGAAGTGGGAGAGACATACTCTGAGCCCGTGATTGCAATATAGTCAGATAAAGAGGGGGCAGAGGCTGGCCTCCAGCGTGGGAACCCAAGGGAGGAAGGAACACAGGGTCCTGGGAGTCTGCTTCCCAGGGAGGTGTCCGTCCTGGACCAGGGTCCCTGCCACCCACAGCCAGACCCTTTGAACTGCCTGTCCTAGCCCCTGACCACCCCCACGGAGGGACTGGCGCAGAGGTGTCCTCTCTGCATCTTGAATCAACTGGGTTTTGCTTGTTTGGTTCCATCGATCCTTCAGCACAGTGCGCTGAGACAATGCTCGCTGCAAGAACAGTCTGAGTGCAACTCTTGCTTCTGTCACTTATCAGCTGTGCAACTTTGTGTAACTTACATATCCTCTCTGTGCCTCCCTTTCCTCTCCGTGAAAGGAAGGTCACAGTGGAGCCACCCTTAGAGGGAGCGGGGCACCTGACAGAGGCTTACAGCTGCCATCAGCTTCACACACGTTTCTGCCTCCCCAGAGGTTTTACTTCTACTCCGTGGGTGCGGCAAATTCCAAGCACTTTTTCTTTTCAAGTGCCTTGGCCCCGGGATAAAGCATATTTGCTCCTGACACACAACTAGAGGGAGAGGCATCTGGAAGGATGAGTGGGAGCCTGCCAGGCAGGGGAGGGAGGAGAGGAGACCTGGGTAGGCAGAACGGCGTGTCCAGGGGCGGGAGGAGGACGGCTTCGGAGTTCAGGCAGAGCCGGGCTGGCTGGAACGCGGGGTGCCCCAGGGAACAGCGGGGAGGGGGTGGGGGAGACCGAGGACTCCGCGAGCAGATCCCTTCCCTGGCTGGGTATCTGGTGTCGGGTGGTGGAAGCAGCGACATTTTGAATTCCACAAGGAAATCCTTGGTGAAGGTGAAGCTCCGAGCTCCCAACCCTCACCCTCCATGTGACGCTATGGGCCTCGAGGGTTGCTAGCGCTTTCCAGCCCCTTCCCGTAAGCTGCAGCGATGAGATGAGGCTGAGCTGGACCCAGCGGCTCTCCCGGCCCTGCTGTCCCCTCCTCTCCTTACAGGGTCCCCTGAGGGTCCTCCCTGAATACACCACGGTGCGGGGTCCCCATCTCAGACCCTAGGGCTTGGACCCTGACGTCCAAGGCTCTATGGGAGCAAGGAAGTGAACGGGAGGACCGTGGCTGACCGCGGTGGTCTTGGCCTGCAGTGACCCCTGCCCCCACCAAGCCTTCTTTCCTTAGTCCGTGTTACCCCCAAAGCGGATCCTGAGGCTGGGATTCAAGTTCAAGAAGTCAATTTGGAAAGTGCCGGAAGCACTTCCTCCCACAGGCAAGTCTGAGAGGCAGGGGGGCCTACACCTCAGAGCACCCCACGCCAGGCTGGGAGAGTTGGGGTACCGAGCTGCGAACCTGTCGGGGGTTAATCAGCCGCTCTCAGGGTTAATTAGCCTGGACGTCCAGCCCTGGAGCCGACTTCTGTGGGTCTGGGGAGAAGCCCTCAGGCCCACAGTTCACAGGGTTGAGCACCCCAGGTCCAGAGGCCCTGGCCCTGGGAGCGCTTCCTCCCCAGCGCCCTTCCAGAGCTTCTGCCAATGAAGATGCCCACCTGAACGGAAGGGGGCACGTCTGGTAGTGGCTCCCACCCCTCCGCCGGTCAAGCGTGGCCTGTGGGCGTTACCCCACACTGCCATCCTCTGGGCTGTGCAGAGGGTGGGTCCCTAGAGGGCACATCCCGGAGTCTGGTGCCCTTCACCAAGCCACCGCCGGAGCGGACTGAAGACCACAGTCCCACCACATAGGCACTGCCTCGAACCTGGATCCCTGGAGAGCCGTCCCTCTTCTGGCCTAGATGTCACCTTCTGGACAGTGAGAGAGCTGGCCTGCCCTGGCCTGGGAATGGGCTCCCTGACCCTTCCCTGTCCTTCGGATCATCTTGGCAGGCTGGCACCAGTACCGCCCTGCCATGCCCTCTCCCTGCCCAAGCACACCCTCCCGGGTCAGTCTCAGATTCATTTCTTTCTCTTTTCTTTCTTCCTGTTAGAAACTGACCCCAGGGCCTGTGCGTGCTCAGCAGGCGCCCTGCAACCCAGCGACACCCCACCTCCATGAGTTCTTCACATTTTAAAGTAAAAAATAATTCTCACTATGAGATCCTGAATCTGGAGTGCCCCCCAAGGCTCATGTGTCGAAGGTGGGTCCCCAGTGCAGCAGTGTTCAGGGGAATTGGGGGAAGTGACTGGATTAATCCATCCAGTGGTCCATGATCCGAGGACTAGTGCCAGGGGGAGGAAACTGCAGGAGGTGGGGCCTGTTGGTTTCAGCCAATGGGGGCACCATCAGCAGATGGGGGCGTGGCATTGCCCACTGTATTCCCCTCTCCCTGCCTTGGGCTGAGGTTCTCCAGGGGCCGGGTCATGCAGGTCCTTCCCTGGCCACAGCTCCTGCTGGGCCGACCTGTAACACAGAAATCATTCTCTAGTTAGAGAATAGAGCTGACCCTTCACTCAAGACAAGGCAGTAGAGCAGAGAGGCTGAGCTCAGCTCCAAGCAGCAGACCAGAGGGGGCTTTATAGCCGCAGGCCCAGAGGGGGCTCCCTGGATGGGAAGTTACTAGGAGGCGAGGCCAAGGGTGGGACTCAAGGTGGCCTTCCCAGGATCCTCTGCTAAATAAAGCTGCCCCAGCAGGCGGAAGCCCGGCCAGGGGCGGAGGTCAAGAGGAAGGCTCAGGGGCCTGAGTGCCCTCTGGCCTGGGGAGGAGACCCTGATGAGGCTCCAGTGGCCTCCTGCCTCCTCAGGCCTGGCGTCTACCGGTTCCCACCCTCGCTAGCCCCTGGGGGTTGGGTGGTCAGTGGTGACTTCCCAGCTCATCCCTCTAACTTAGCCCTTATCTCAGTTCCCTTCAGAGTCCCCCTGATGTGCCTCCTCTGTGCTGTCAGTGCCCCCACTCAGACTTCCACTCCATGTGTCTGTCCTTCTCCCGTCTGCCCGCCAGCTGCTGCTCTGCACCCCGCCCTGCACTGGAGAGCCTGCCCCCCAGGAGCCACCAGTCCCAACCCCAGAGCGCTGCGCAGTAGAGGGCAGGTAGGGTCTGCCGTCCGGGGATCTGGGCTGAGGCCTGGCTCTCTCGCTTCCCAGTGGACACCTGGCTGAGCCTTGGACTCTCCATTCATAAAGTGGGCACATGATACTGGCCCTGCCAATCAACCCGTGTGTGCACTGTGTCTAATGATGACGTGGCTGAATGAGAGAGTGAGCGGACAACTGGATGCAATCAGGGGATACCTGAAGGAGCTCCCTGACTTCTGTCTAAGCGCGTTTTAATCTTGAGGCACCTCTTTCTTCAGTGCCCTTTAAATGGACCTCCCTTTCATTGGTCGGCTAGGTTAGCAGATGGGTCGGGTCTTGTGTGCGACTCCAGCCAGCCGAGCCCTCTTCTGCACACAGCTGCACGTGTACCTAGACTTGTTTACTCCCGGTGCCATTTGTGGCCACTGGGCTTATCACTGCCATTCACTGACTTAATTAACGGCACATACATTGTGTAACATGAGGTTGCCAAGAGAGAACGTTGTCTTTATGAGGCTCGGAGGGAACGAGAGGGCTTAAAGATGTTTCCCAGGCACGCCAACCGGGGACTAGGTGGGAACAGGGGCATTCGGGGTGCGAGGCGGGGCTCGAGAATCCTGGGAAGATTCCGGCTTCCTTCACTTGTCCAGCTACTGTAAAGCCCAGGAAAAGAGAGGCAGAGGGTGGTGGGTGTGATCTCTTGGAGAAGAAAGCTAGAAAGCCTGTTTCAGTGGACCCTCGGGCACATCAGGGAAAGGGAACAGGTAACCTGTGGAGCAGAGTCGCCATATGCAGCCACAGACTTAAGCCTTATTATAGTCATTGGATGAACCGGGCGGGGGTGTCTTTCAATTGAGGATATTCCTTTATCTACTGTGTGCTGCTGTCACAAGCCGCTTAAAGCCCTGGGGTCGTTCACTGGAGCTAAGGTGGCAGGTGGGCGTGGCTCTTTATTTGCATATCGTCCGCATTGATTTCTTTCCCTTCTCTACTAGATAATAAACATTTCAGAGAAAATTGTACGTGTCTGAAATCATATTTAAAATGTTCTAGAGAAAATTACTGCTTAAAGGACTTCTGCAATAGGTTTTGGTTTTTTGCTTTTCTTTTTTTTTGGGGGGGGGAATTGTTTGTTGTTGCTTTTTATTTGGTTTTGATAAAAAAAATAAAAACCCAGATTTTCATAGATTATTTGCTTAAATTCAGGCAGATACACCAACATGTTTCTGCCTGTGAGGAATTCGCAGCCTGTTAAGGGTAGAAGTACAACGGGTGACACAAAACCCTTTGTGTTCCTGGACCTTCTTTGTCACTACCAAAGCAGAAGCTGGTTCAGAATGGCAGCAGACTCTAGGTCAAGAATGGACTCCGCCGAGCCCCTGGCTGAGGCGGAGAGCTTGCTGCCTCCCAGTGGAGCCCATGCTCTGGTCACTTGGGAGAACTTTGTACTGAGCCCAGCACATGGCTAGTAGCTGCCACCATCTGTGGAGGCCCTGGTAGGATCACCATCTGCTGCTGCAAGACGGCTCCCTCTGGAGTGGAGCAGAAGTTCCCCTGACTCAGGTCCCCCTGAAGCCTCTGTCCTGAGCGTGGCTGGGCCCAGGGCTTCCTGTCCCCTCCTGGTTTCCTCTGGACGGTGGAGCTCCCCGTTCTCCAGGTAAGAACATACTCTTTATTCCCTTGTTCTGGGTGACGGTCCCCTGGAACCTGCTAGAGCTGTCCCTCCCCTTGCTGTGCCTACTCGGAATTGTGGGGGGTGGGTGGGGAGGGGGCTGGGGGAAAGGCCTGGCCCCTGCAGGCTGCATTCCGGGGCTCCCCTCAATGGGAGCCCCTGGTGGAGACTGGTGGGAAGGAGGACGGAAAGGCCGGGTCTCTACCCTTTTCTGGAGTCAACCTCCATCCGCCACACCTCTGTGCCCAAGCTTCCTCAGGTGACCCAGCCCTGGACTGTGGTGTCCCCTCCTCTTTCCTCCCAGCAGGGCGCTGGTGGCTGATCTCTGTGCTGTGGTCCATGTGGGGGCAGCTTTCATCGAGCTGCTCTGCTCCTCACCCTCCCACCCGGGCGGCCAGTGCTCTGCATCTGTGCACCCGAAGGCCTATCAGTAGCTCGCTTTGCCGTGTGCAGCTCACGCTGGGCGCCACATCTAGCAGCGCGGTCTCAGGTTGTGCGCAGACGTGCGGAGTTGGGGGTCTGGGCTTTTAAAATACCAGTTGCCTGTGTAACTGCCACGCGGTCTCCACAGGCGATCCTGAACGCGCTCTCCGTGGGCGTGCCGTTCAGAGCAGGGGACAAGCTCAGGAAGGCACAGCGAGCCAGGGCTGGGCGAGAGCCTGCCGGGCCCTGGACCTCGCTGCCCGTGCGGCCCCTCCTGGCAGCTGGGTCCCGGGTCAGGTGCCAGGGAGCGCCGTCCTGCAGCCCTTCCCCGCCCGGGTCCAGTGCCCACAGCTTTGTCTTTCAAGGAGTCTCCTCGGAGGTGGGCTCTGATTCCACATCAGAGTTTCTATAAATACCCACTCCGCAGGGACACCTGCTCCCGTGACAGCCACCTGGCTGAGAAAGCGAGTTTCAGGTTATGTTTATCCGATCTCTGTTTATAGCTGAGCTGGGATTTTGTTTTGTTTTTAATTTGTAGCTGCAAGGAAAAGCCAGGAGCCAGGCCAAACCCCTGAGGTGGGCCAGCTGGGCTCAATGGCATCTCCAAGGCGTCCAGCCCCCTGCCTCAGCTCCCTGGTCTGTGTGGTCAGGTGCAGGCTGCCGGGCCGATGCGAGCGTTGGTGGCAGTGCTGTGCAGAGTGACGAGGCCTTGCTCGATGACAAGGTTGCTGCGTGACCCACGCGAGTAGAACAGGCGGCTGCTCTTCGTGCCGGGTGGTGTGCCTTGTCCACAGGGGCCACGGGGGCTCCGAGGAGGAGGGCATGAGGGGCTCCTGCAAGCTGCCGTCCCGGTCCCTGCTCACTCTTCCCTTCCTGGCTCCACAGCAGGTCTAAAAATCCTGGGGGGCTGGGGTGTAGCTCTGCGGTACAGTGTGCCTCGCATCCACAGGGCCTGGGTTCCTCACCACCATCTCTGTGTCTGTCTCTCTCTCACACACTCTCACACACACACTCACTCACACACACATGTAGGCACCATCTTTCACCCCCCAGGCCCTCCCCAGCCCCTCCTCCTCCGCTCCTACCATTGCAGGTCTGGGTCACATTTGACCAATGCTGATGGCTTTCCGGCTTGTCCACTTTCTGTTGCTATAACAACAAATACCTGAGACTGGGCGGTTTACAAAGGAAAGAGGTTCACATAACGGAGCTGGGGGCCAGGAAGTCCAGCACCTGCTCAGCTTCCGCCAGGGCTTCTGGTGGCGAGCAGAGGGCAGTGGGCTGGCCGGGAAGAGGCGGGACACTAGGGGCGGCCTTACCTTATTGTGGCCGCCCTGGTGAGAACTAATCCTGTCCCAGGGGAAGGAGCCTCCTCTTGCCAGCAAGGCCTTAATCCTCTTAGTGACCTAATCACCTCTTAGAGACCCAGCGGCCACCCGGCACCATTATGCTGGGGGCCACATTTCAGCACCAGCCTTGAGGGGGGCAAACCATGTTCGGACAAAGCAGGGCCCTCCTGGGTTCCCTCCTCCCTCCCCCTCCCTCACCCCGCAGCCTCTCAGCTGTGCCCACAGCCTGGTCCCACTGCAGACCCTGGCCTCCAACTCGGTCCCTGGGCACAGTCTCTGTCCTGGGTCTCAACCTGCAGGGCTGCTGGACAGGGCCACTTCCAGGCTCAAATGCCACCTGTTCACTCTCCGCCTCGCCTCCCTCCCACTCACCAGGAGTTCCGGCCCCCACCCGGGAGCGTGCCTTGATTTTTTTCTTTTTAGGTTGAACATTCGTTTTCCAGAGCATGTTCACCAGGTCACCAACCAGCACCTCCTCTAACCGCAGGAGGTCCGCATGGACCCGGGGAAGCTCCACACTCATCACAAGTCACTCTGAACCTTCTCCAGGCAGTGGTTTTGGGCGTTCAGATCAACAGGCGCACACCGTGGTCTCTGTGTCTGGCTTTAGGTTTTCAAGTTCCTCGGGCGGGCCGCAGCCCGTCTGCACGTCTTTCCTTTGTGGCCCCATAATACTCCCCTGGGTGGGTGCGTCCCGTTTGGCCTACCTGCTCTTAGCCGATGGCACTGGAGCTTCCCCTGGGGACTCTTATGAGCAGTGTCACTATGAATATTTACACGTGAGACCTTAGTGGATGTGTTTCTGCTTTTCTCGGGAACAAGCCTGGGAACTCACGAGGCACGGGGCGGCTCTGAGGTTTACTGTGCTGAGAAACCATCAGTCTGTTTCCTCTCTGTCTTTCCTCTCTCTCCTGGGGATCGGACCCAGGCCCCTTCCCGTTTGTAAACAGGTTGCCTGCGCCTTCCTGGTGGGGCTCTGCGTGGATCTGGACAGTGACGCTGGTCAGACACAGGATCTGCCCACTCGGTTCCCGGTCTGAGTGGCCTTTTGACCTTCTTGCGGTGCCCTTCGGATCACACACCTTTTTAACGCTGATGGAGCTCAGAGCCTCTGATTCTCTGGCCACTTCAGTTTGGGGGTAGAATCTGAATCCTTTCTCAGTCCACCGTGGGGAAGATTCACGCCAGTGTGTCCACAGAAGAGTCACCCCCACATCCGAGCCGGGGCCCGTGACCCGTCTGGATTCACTGGTCTGTGGTGAGAGGGAGGGAGTCCGCCCTCCTCCTTCCCTTGTGACATTCGTTTTTCTTATCAACATTTGTGACGATTCTCGTCCACTGCACTGTCTCGGCACCTCTCTGTTGAAGACCAACTGATCATAAATGTGGGGATCTACCTTGGGCTCCACCTGTTGCTCTCTGCTTTTCCAAGTTCACCTCCTTGACTCTTCCTCCTCGTGCTGCATCCAGCTGCTCCATAACAGAGAACTGGGTCTGTGTGGGGCTTGTGTGGCTCACGGAGCCGTGGAGATCAAGAGGGACACTGTCTCTGTCCCCGTGGACCTGATGTTCTTCCAGGAATGGATAGGCAAAGTGCAGAGCAGACGCGTACTAAGAGGCGATTTCAGGTAGTGGTTAGTGGGTGCGGGAAGACAAGACACTATGTGGCAGAGAGGGGCTGGTGGAGAAGTACAGGGGGTCTTCTTCCACAGCGGAGTGCCGGGGAAGGCCACTCTGAGGAGCTAACATTTGAGAAGGGGAAGTCAGCCACACAGATTTGGGGGTAAGGTGTGCCAAGCAGAGGGGCAGAATATGGCTGAAGATGAAACTGATCCACTAAGGAGGGCAAACAGAGGCATGCAGAACTGTCAAGCCACAGCCTTGATTAAACTGTGCCTGAATTCCACCTTGGACTTTTTATTCCTTGGGTTAGAATTGACTTTTCTGTCCACACTGAAGCACACATTAGACCATAAGCTGCGTGAAGGTTGGGGAATAATTGTCTGGCTCAACTTTGCCTGCACTCAGCTCTTGTAGGTCACATTTTAAGAGGACCACCTCTTTTGCTTTTCGTAAACCACTGGAAGGCTTGGTGCTATTGTGCACAGCAGCCAAGACGGAACTGAATCAGGGTCCCCCTTTGGGTGTGGACGCTGCTCTGAAGAGGAACTGACCCACGAGGAAGGCAGAACAGAGAGGACCACTTTTTCCAGGAAAATCTTTCTTAGAGCCTGTGTGGCGGGTTCATTTACTTACATGCCTGTCCCTACAGGCGGGTGAGCCTGTGAGGTGTCCTGGGCCATCACAGGCCCAGTGCCAGGAACACAGAAATGAAGGACTGACTCCACAGATGAGTGTGCTGCCTATTAATTCTCTCTCTTTCTGAGGTACTAGGGGTTGAATATGGGAAGTGCTCTGCCCCAGACCTTTAAAACTTTTCTAAATTTTGAAAGGGTCTTGCTAAGTGGAGGCTGGACTTGAACTTGCGATCCTCCTCCTGCCTCAGCCTCCCGAGTAGCTGGGGTTACAGGCAAGCGCCGCCACGCGCAGCCACAGTATTTATTGCTAGTGTGCAGTTCTTTCCTGACTTCCTCCCTCCCTCCCTCCCTCTCTCGTCCCCTCCCGCCCTCCTTCTCTCTCTCTTCTCTTTCTCTTCTGCCTTAGCTGGGCAAATGGACAGCAAGGTGCTCCAGAGCAGGGTTCCCTTTAAAGTCAATGCTTCTGCGAGACTTGAGAGGCTGAGGCAGGAGGATCACGAGTTTGAGGCCAGCATTGACAACTTAGTGAGGCCCTAAGCAAGACCCTGTCTCAAAAATTAAAAAAGTAAAATAAAATAAAAAGGGCTGAGGATATAGCTCAGTGGGAAAACACCCCTGGGTTCCATCCCCAGGACCCTTCCTCCCAAACAAAAAATTGATGCTTTTACATCTTGAGTCCAGTAGAGGGCGCCCACAACAACGAGTAGAAAGAACAAGGGACGGTGGGGCAGGAGCAGGCTTCCCAGTTGTCCACTGGTCACAGGGCTCTTCCAGGGAAGCTGACCTGCCCAGATACAGGGGGTGTCAAATTCATGATGCCAGCCCCTTCTTTTTGGTGGCAACTTAATATTCTTAATAGATAATGCATTCACAAGGTTCCAAATAAAATTAAAAGATAAATAGTAACATTTCCGCCCCCTCCGTGGGCTTTTTGCTTTGCCTCCTCAGCAAGTGCCATTGTGATTGTTCTCTTGAGTGCTTTTTGAGAAGGTTTAATGCACATATCAACAGGTATGAATGTCTATTTACCCGTGCTCCATTTTACCCCAAAGCAGCAGTGTTCTGAACACGCTGTTCTGTACCTGGCATGGTTTATGTGCCAGATCTTGTGGAACATTCCATATTGGCATACGGAGAGGGTCCTTGTTTTTCTTTCACAGCTGCGTACTCCTCGTGTTGCACCAGTCTCACCATCCACTCGCCCGTCCACCACTGATGGGCAGTTGGGCTATTCCTGTCCTTCTGCTGTTAGAAATGAACCAATACAAAACCTTGAGTATATATTTTTTAAAATATTTATTTTTTAGTTGTAGTTAGACACAAACACTTTTTTATTTTATTTGTTTTCATGCGGTGCTGAGGATCAAATCCAGGGCTTCGGACGTGCTAGCTGAGCACGCTACCTCTGAGCCACAACTCCAGCCCTTGAATATATTTTACATGCGTCCAAAGGTATCTGTAGCAGGACTCTGTGCTTCAAGTGTGTGTGAGAATCACCCTTGGGGTTTTCAGAAGTTCCACCACCCATCGTCAGAAGCTCTGAGAGGGAGACCAAAGCATCCTGGGGATCCCAGTGTCCAGCCAGGGCTGGGTAGCCTGACCCCCCAAGGCCATAGAGATTTAAAGATGTACCAGATATGGCCAAATGGCCTCCGCGGGAGGAGGTTTGAGGGGGTGGAGTTTTGTCAACTCAGGCTCCTACCAGCAGGGTCCACCAGGGCTGGGTCTTCATCTCCTGCCAATGAGACTAGCCAGAGTCTGGTTTTTGCCAGCCTTCGTACGATTGATTATTATTTTTATAACTGGGGCTGGAGTTCAGGGCCTCACACATGGAAGGCAAGGGCTTGGAACTTTTTTTTTTTTTTTGGTGCTGGGGATTGAATCCAGGGCCTTGTGCATGTGGGGCAAGCACTCTACCAACGGAGCCAAATCCCCAGAAGGCAAGTGCTCTCCACTGAGCTGCACCCCCAGCCCTAGAATTATCTTCCAGGTATCTCAGTCTTGCTGACTTTTTATTTCTCTTATCAGGGATGAAGCTGAGTATCTTTTCATGTGTTTCAAGAGTTGTTGGATCTGCCTGGTCACATCTGGTGCTCATTTTCCTTCTTTAGGTTGATCTCTCTAGATGATAAAAGACCAATAGTGGTGAGCATTTTGCTGCTTTGTCTCCCTCCCTCCCTCTCTTCTGTGTTGGGTAGGTGGTGTTGGGTAGGCAGGTGATCCACTCCTGGGCTACACCTCCAGTCCTAACAATTCCAATATTAATTTGCATGTTGTCCCTAACCTTCTGGGTTTCTGTTTGGGATTTATTTTAATTACTTAGTAACAATGATTTTTAAATGAATGATAATATATATTCTCCCTGTGTCACTCCACCTAACCCTAAGACTCACCAGTGACAGTGGTCTGCTCTTTTCCCTGTTCCATGAAGGTCCTCAGAGGTCTCAAGCTGGCCCAGTGGCCAGAGCGGGAAAGTGGCAGCACCAGAGCAGTCCAAGAGCCTGGGCTCCAGGTCCAGCCTTTTACCTGCCTGCAGGCTGTGAGTGGACTTCATGGAAGGGCTGGATGAAGGAACAGCAAGAGAGGATGAGTCAGCTCTTGATCCCACGGGGAGGTAAGTCATGAATGCAAATGACCAGAAGACAAAGTCAACAGTGATCCCACCAGCATTTTGGAAGCAGTCCACTTTCTCCCCCCTCCTATTTAAAATGCTCAGTTCTTTCCAATTCCTCCCCACCCAGAATCCACAGCACCAAACACTGGGGTGGGGGCAGCGGCCAGCCTGTCTCCTCTGGTTTGCGGCATTATGTCATCCACTTGGAGGTGTTGGGGGGGGGCGCTCTAAGGCCCTGCAGCCTTGGGGGCAGGGGGTGGGGAGAGGGAGGGAGGAGTGAGGGGGAGGAGGTAGTAGAGGGGTGAGGAGGAGGGAGATGAAAGGAGGGGAGAGAAGGAGGAAGAAGAGGAGGGGGAGGGAGGAGAGGGCTGGGGAGGAGGGAGGTGAGGGGCGTAGGGTGGGATGAGCTAGGAGAGGAAGGCGGAGAACAAGCGAGGAGGGGCTGCGGGGGAGAAGGGAAGGGAGGAAGGAGGGGAGGGGGAGCAAACGGGTGGAGGAGAGCCGGGGAGGGAGTAGGAGGAGAGAGAAGGCAGGAGGAGGGAGAAGAGAAGGGTGAGGGAGGCCGAGAGGTTGGGAGTCGGAAATGGGGAGGAAAAGGAGTCGAGGGAGAGGGAGCTTCGAGGAGTGGTTGGGAGGAAAGGAGGAAAGGAGGAGAGTGGCGCAGGGGAGGGGAAGAGCCGCGGGAGGGCAGAGGAGAGCGGGTGGGGGAGGACCGGCCGTCGAGAGGCCCCTGCTCCACCCCGCCGCGGGGTTGCGCCACCCACCGTGGCTGGGATTGGCCGCTGAAGGCTGAAGGCGCCCCGCCCCTCGGCCGTAAGACCAATGGAGACAAGGGGCGGGGCGAGCCGCCGCCCGAGGGGCCAATAGCGAGGGAGGGGCGGGGCGACCGCGGCCTGCGCTGCCAGCGCGCTCTCGGTAGGCAGTCGGAGCCGCCTCAGTGCTCGGAGCTCGCTGGCGCTGCGCTGCTGTAGCCGTCGCCGCTGCATCCCGCCAGCCCGCCCTCGGCGCGTTCCCGCCTCGCTCCGATCCCTGCCGCGGGCCCGGGGCGCGCTCGGTCGCTCCGGGCAGTGTTCCGGTTGCAGCCCCGCTGCGATGGCCACCAAGATCGACAAGGAGGCTTGCCGGGCGGCGTATAATCTGGTGCGCGACGACAACTCGGCAGTCATCTGGTGAGGAACTTTTCATTGATCTCCAAGCCCCGCTCCCCGAGCTCTCGAGGGGCCTGGTGCGTCGAACCGTTTTCCAAACGGGACGGATTAAGGGTCATCCCTTGCTGTCTTCTGCATCCTTATTCCAGGACAGCGTGGAAAGCCAGCGCTGGCCCCTTGGCCAGAGCATCTCTTAGATTGGCCTGCTGGAAGCGCTGCACCCTGCAACCGCCAGCGCTGATGTGTGTGTTTTTTTCTTCTCCCAACCCAAAGGGTGACTTTTAAATATGAAGGCTCAACCATCGTCCCCGGGGAGCAGGGAGCCGAGTACCAGCACTTCATCCAACAGTGCACAGGTAGGGAAGCGATTCGCGATCTTTGGGGAGATTGTCAGTTCCTGGGGGAGGATCCGCCAAGGCCCAACTGGGAGGAGCAGGTGGGGGTCCTGGGCGCCTCCGGGGATCTGTTGGAGGCACCGGATCTGAGCTTTCTAAAGCCTCATAAAGCCTCTCCCTCTTTGGACCCCGCAGTGGTATGAGTGACCTGCTAGATATCCTGACTCGGCAGCACCCTCTCCAGGCAGCTCCTCTCCTCTGGAGCAGCTCCTTTGCCCCCTGTGGTTCACTGGTTTTCCAGGGTCAGCTCACACAGTTCCAAACTCCAGTGTCCAACCCAACCCACCATCCTCTTTGTAGGGTTAGTGATCCAAACGAAGCCTTCCTGGGGTTTCATGCGGGAGAGAGAAAAGCTACATTGTCCTTTCTCCTACAACCATGTGTCCTGGTTATGTATGAGCTTCTTAACTTGAAGAATATAAAGCCACATAGGAAAGAATGTACCCTATTTGCTTCCATTTATGTAAAATTCTAGAAGAGGTAAATTTAACCCACAGTGGGAAGAATCCAAATAGCCATTACCTTTAGGGTGCAGAGCTACTGAATGGGGCAGGGAGTGGCATGGAGGAGGTGCTGGGAGCTGGAAATGTCTTATAATTTGATCTGGAGGGGGTTACCCAGGTGTATACTTAAGTGAACGATCATTAAATCGTATACTTAAGATTTGTGGGTGCCATGTGCTCCCTGTGTGAACCGGGAAAGCAAAGAAGAGGTGGTGTGGCTTGCCATAAGCCCCTCAGTAGAGGCGAGAGGCTCAGCCTCACTGGTAATAGGATCCTGAAGGAGCTGGGGGATGTGATTCCCTCCCAGTCATTGGTCTTAAGGTTGGAAACAGGCTTCAGACAAAGGCAGCCCAGCCTGGAGGTTGGTTAGGGCCTGGAGGTTGGGGCATGAGCTCTGGACCTCGGGGCGTGGGTTTGAATCCCAGAGCCGCCGCTACTTCCTAGCTGTGTAGGTTAGGCAGGGTACGTGACCTCTGGGGACCTGGGTTTCCTTATCTGTCATGGGATTGTCATCCAGATGGAGTCAGTGTGTGTGAGATGCTCAGGATGGTGCCTCTGCAAAACTGTAGGGTCAGTTGGGAAATAGAGGAAAGTAGCAAATGGTGCCAAATGTGGCTTCTTCTTTCCTTAGCTGCTTTCCTAATTGAAATATTTTGCATTTACTCCAATTCAAAGGGTATTTATGAAGTGTCTACTATGGACAGGGCTTTACTAAGAGTGTGTGTGTGTGTGTGTGTGTGTGTGTGTGTGTAACTAAATGTACTGTTTTCTAAAATTTCTCCTTGAGCGTTGTCTCTAGACATTCATTCATTGCTTTTATAAATAATTTGCTTAAAATATTCGAAGCACAAAGTGCTACAACTCCCTTGGAGAGAGGGTGGAGCAGGACCAAGGCAGGCTTTTGACTCTCTCCTGTCTCCTTGGTGAATGCTTTCTAAAGTGGACTAAGGGCGAACTCCTTCTCCTCTGCACTGTGCACTGTCAGCAACTGTTCTGGCCTTGCCCGCTCTGAGGCTGCGTTTTGCTGGCCTCGTCCTAAATCCACTGGCTTTCCTCCAGCTGCACACCCACCGTCCCCTCTGCCATCGGAGTTCTGCCTCTGAGGATACTGTTTTCTCCACTGAGAGGGAGAAGGTGATTGAGGAAGAAAGCACCTCATCCTGCCCGTGGGTCCCCCGCAGCCGCTCCTGGCCGCTGGGCACCCGGCTTACTCTGGTGGTCAAGGACACTTCCTTCCTCCAGCTGCCTGTGGCTTTCCACTGAGCCCTCTGCTCACACTCTGCAGGGATGGGAGTGGGGAGTGTCTGTCTGGGAGCTAAAAATGCTTTTCCTGCTGCTTGTTGATCCTTGTGAATGGGCTGCAGGATCTGAAGGCTCATCTGCTTCAGCTGGAGTCTGCTCACTCCCCAGCCATCTGTTGGACACAACATAGGCAAGTCCTGGTTGTCCTGTCTACTTTTGTTCCTCTTGAAAAAGCACGTTCCTTCCCCTGCCACATCCTCATGACCCACTGACTGTGGACTTAGAACTCCAGCTAGTAACCTCCCTGGCCCTTGCTACATGCCAGCCACTGCACTTAACTACCTTATCTTGGTTATGCCTCAGATCGGCTCTGTGTGGCCGGTACTACCATAGTTCTCCTTCTCCAGATGCAGGAACTGAGATCACACAGCTAGAAAGTGGCAGGGTTTGGACTTGAATCCAGCTGGGCTGGCTCTGGAACCCATGCTCTTAGCCTCTAGGGAAGAGGCTGAGGTTCTCACCTCTTGAGAGACTGTGATTTACGAAGGACACATTTGCTCCCTTGTGATTCATGGGGAGCCCCACATCCCTGCCAGGTGTCTGGCAGACCTGAGAAGAAGTGTCCCTCCTGGCACAGGCTCCTGTTTCCCAACATCTCTCCCCAAGTGTGCAGTGGCTGGAGGCTCAGAAGCAGCACCTGGCTTCTCCCTGCTTGAACTGGGCGGGGGCTCTCAGGCTCTTTTTTGGCCTTGGAAGCCAGCGCCCTGCCCTCGCCCTCCCGTTTCTTCCCGTAGCAGGGCTAGGGGCCTTTTGCCCTGCCGCCTTGACCCTGGTCCAGGGCTGGCCTGGCCCCTCCTTCTGTGCTCTCACCTCCTCTGCCATAGCTCTGTGCTCCAGCCCAGTGCCCGGGAGCCACTGGAAGCCTTGCCAGGGCAGTAGGAGCCTGGCAGAGGAGCGCGGCAGGACGCCCAGCTGTAGCTTTAGTGCTGGGAGCTGCCGGGCACAAGCCGCCTCGGTGAGCCTGCCTCCTCCATCCCTGCAGTCCTCTTTCTTTGTCCCCCTTCCTGGGGGCCACTGGGGTGGGTTCTCCTCGAGTGGTGACACAGATGGCCACCAGCTGCTCCAGCCTCCGCCCCTCGGGCAGAGCCATTGTGGTGGAGCATTAGCGAGCCCTTGCCTGAGTTCAGGGTTCCGGAGGGCCTGTCCTTGGCCTGGCTGAGGTCGTGGCATCCCAACCCACTCCCTGGGACAGCAAGTGGCCACTTGCATCACAAGCCCACCCCTGGGAGGAGCAGCCTCACCCAAACCAGGGGACAGTGGGTGGTGGCTTCAAAGGCAAGAGCGGCAAACCCCAGCAGGCGCCTGGGCCGGCCCTCCCCCTTCTTCCTCTTTCCTGCAGCTCTGAACCCTTGACCTTCCTCGACTTGCAGCTCCTCCACCCCATCCCCCCATCGCTGGAGTGAATCTCCCGACAGCACATCCCCCAGCACATCCCCGTCAGCTCACTCGGTCCTAGACCCCGAGACCCCCTTCTGCCCTCCAGCCTTCTGCCCCGTCCCCAGCAGCACCTCCTGCCCACAGCGCGGCACCCGCCCTGTGCACTTGCACCTGGGCTCGGGACCCCAGCCTGGCTGCCTTGGATCAGGGGGGCTCCTCTGGGTGGAACTCCTTTGCCCTCCCAGCCCATGGATTTAGCCCCGCCCCCTTGTGGAGGCCACGCCTTTTTTATGGCCAATGGCGACCCAGGTTGGCTCTGCCTCTCCCTTGCTGTGTGGCCTTGGGCAGGTGCATCCTTCCCTGTGCCTCAGGGTTTGTGAGTGAAATGGGGACCCTGAGGGGGACTTGTAACTGTCCTGTGCCCTGTGTCAGTTGTCCTTACTGCTGCTTCCTAGAAGTGTTTTACTCTGTGATGCGTTGTGCTTTCCATCCTGAGAGTTTTGGCCGGTGCCCCCCTCAGCGCACAGGAGGCTGCATGCCATAGGCCTTTGGCCCCATGTGGACAAGCTTGGACCCTCAGCCTGGGGCTGTGCAGGCTCTGGGGGAGCAGTTTGCGGGCGGTTCCACTGCACCCGGTACCCTGGAACAGGTGACTTGTTTACCTTCAGCACTGGGGTTCAGCAGGAGGATGGAGGCAGCAGGTCCACTCCACAAGTGTCACCTACTGTGGTTGTCATCGTATTTGTGGACTTTCTGTGATGTGGAGTAGAGCACAGGGTCAGCGGAACCCAGAAGCAGGGAGGCGAGGAGGTGCTGGGCGGGGCTGGGGGTCCCTGCTGTCAGCAGGCAGGGGGTGAGGGCAGGGCCAGGTGTGGGCTGAGCTGGGCTGGCTGGACGTCGGCTCTGTCAGACTGTCCTGGGAAGGGCTCCCAGGTCATGCCTGGTGGCGAGGCTCGGCTCGGGCTCTGTCTCCGCACTGTCTAGTGCATGTCCCTGTAGAATGCTCAGGGTGAAGACTGCACACAAAGAAGAGAACAACACCAAGATCGGCCCAGCTACGGTTTTGCCTCTCAGGTATTTGCGGGCTTGTTCCCTTGCTCCAGGATCCATTCAGTGTGCATCGGTGGCTGCTGGGAGGGGGACCCCTCTAGGCCTCCAGGGTATAGACAGGAGCCCAGAAGACCCTGTCCTCAGGAAGCTGACGGAACCGTGGGTCCCATTTTTATCTATAGTCTTGATATATTTTTCTACCTGCATTTTCTGTTACAAAACAGGATCATGGACCTAGGGTCTGGACCAGTTTCCCTCCCCTGTTAACCCTCACTCCCGATCCCTCCTGTCTTCCTGTGCTCTTCCTCCGAGCCCTTTACAATGGCTACAAAACGTTCTCCGATCAGGGCAACATTGTTTAACCAGTCCTCTGATGAGGGGCCCCGGAAGCCTTTGTTGCAAGCAGTTTTGTTTTGGAAAGAAGCCAGGCATCTGGGAAGGAGTCCAGTTTTTTGGTGTAGATTTTAGAGCTGGTTGGTGAAGAGCATCAGTGATGGGGCCAGAGTGTCTTCCCGGAACTGTAGCTTGGCTGTGCTGGGTGACCTTGGCCAGGTCTCCTGATTCTGTTTCGGCATCTGTCAGAGGGAGAAGTGACGTCATACGGAGGAAGCTTGTGGAGCTCCTCCTGGCTCAAAGGCTCCATAAATGTGGCTTTGAGTGAACGTGGCATCATCAGTGGGTGGGCTGCAGTGAGCTGGAAAAGGTGCATCCATCGTGGGTCTTGTCATCAGTGAAGCTCCATCTGGGCAGGTGTCCTGTGGCGACTGGGTGATATCTGGGTGCAGGTGATGTTCCCAAGATGCTCTGTTCAGCCAGGAGTGTTCATTCAGCCCAGAGCATCCCTTGTGGGGGTGGAGGGATTGAGAGCTTTGTTCACGCAGCATCCTGTCCTTTGGTGGGGGAGGGGGGAGCCTTCCTTCTTGTCAAAGCTATCCTGCTCAGCCAAAGTCGTTCCAGGGGGCTGAGGCTGCTCCTCTCCTGGGGGAGCATGTGACCTAGACCTGACCAATCAGCAAGCCACAGCTCGGCTAGCTGTAGTTCAAGGTCGGGCTCAACTGATTCCAGGCAAGGGGATTGTGTTCGGTCCTGGGACTTTGTACGGGACTTTATCTTTCTCTGGGATATAAACTGGTGAGCATAATGAAGGCTTGGAGCTCACAGGGCCCATCTGTATAGAGAAACTGGCAACTCGGGACACACAGAGCCAAAGGTTGCAGACGGAGACCAGATGACACGGTGACACCCCTGGATTCAGCCACACCTGAAGCTCTTTCTGAACTCTACCTGAAGTAGACTGTTCACTTTCATCAGCCAATGATTATTTTTATTTTAAATCATCCAGCTCGGGTGGGTTCTCTGTTATTCCCCGCCCATAGTTTCCAGGTGAGACAGCTGGGCATAGACTCAGAGAGGGGGGGATCCCGGAGGAGCAAGGAGTTAGAGACCCCTCGTGTGAGCACTGGCGGAGGGAGCTGGGGGTGTTTTAGCTGGAGGAGGGAGGCCTCGGGAGACGTGAGTACTGTCCTCAGGTACTTGAGGGGCTGTCCTTGGCGTGCCACCTCCACCCTGGCCCTGCGTGGTCAAGAGTCAAACAGCAGAAATGTCAGGCACAGATTTTAAGAGGATCTGGGGATGAACAGTCACAAATTGGATCGGAAGACCTCAGACAAGGGGTGAGTCCCCTGGGGCAGGAGGCATGTCGAGAGAGGCTGCCTAGCCGCCACCTGGCATGGCCGTGGGAAGGGCTTGCTCCTGCACTGTGCCCTAGCCCCATGCCCTGCTCTCTGTGGCCTGGGAGGAGGGACACCATGTATATGAGCACAGGCCTGGGTGACGTCCCTTGGAGGTGGGGTCAGCCCTATCTGGATGAGAAGGCCCCAGAGTGGTGGGGTGGACCCCGAGGACAGCCTAGAAGGGCCAGGAACGTGAAGGACACACTTTGCGCACACAGCAGTACAGCGCGTATACAGGTGGCGATCTCTGTTGTGTGGCCTCCCACTTGAATATTTTTTTCCCTCTGAGCATGTGGATTTCAGGAATTTAGGTGAAAAGGGAGGAGGGAGTTGGCTCAGGGCCTAAGGGCGCTGGGAGTCTGTGGCCGTGCTTGGGACATTGTGGAGCGCAGGCCCTTCGTGGTGTCTGTCGGCACATGTTCACTGAGCCCCTGCTTCGTCCAGAAGTGATGTTGGATTATCATCATTCAGTGGAGCCGTGAAGGGCTGCTGGGTCCTGGCCTTTGCGGTCTGGGGCAGGATTTGGTCTCTGTCCTCTTCCCCACTCACCTGTCTCCGGGAAGCCCTGAGCCCCGCTGCGCATCTTGTTGTGTCACAGACTGTGGGGGCTTTGTGCCCGCTCCTGGTCTGTGTTTGTGGCCACGTCTCCTGTGACGTGACGTGGCTGGTAGGTGTCCCTCTTCTGATAAGTACAGTGCTCCTTGCCAGAAAAGGAGTCCCATAAAGATGAGCTGAATTGAGTCTTGGCTTCTGGAAGCTTCTCAGGCGTCGTGGGAAGGTGCTGTGTGGACTTCACAGGTGCCGCAGAGGCCCCACCGCCACCCCTCCACCTGCCCGCCCCTCTCTACCTGCCGTGCCCTGGGGCCCCCCGGAGCATGGCGCCCCGTGCCCAGCTGTGGCCATCTTCTCATGGCCAAGTCCAGCGGCTCTTTGTCTTTCTTCCACTTCCCTCCCTCCGGCCCCGTGGGTGACCGTGGTCTGTTGAGGAGATGCCGCCCCCGCCCTGCCCCTGTGGCGTCTGCTCGCTTCTCTTTTCTTGCCTCTCCTCTCACTTCCTCCTGTCGGTTCTCCTTCCCCTCCCTGGGCTGAACGTCTGCAGCCTCTGTTTCCTGGGCTCCACCCTGGACCACGGTGTCTCTTCCAGGACTTCTGCCCTGAGCATCCCCGCTGCCCAGCCCCGTCTTGGCCCGTGAACGGGAGTCCAGGCCAGAGGCGGCTCTCAGAGCTTCACGCCAGTGTGTGCCCAGCCCCCAGAAGCATTCTGTGGCTTACCCCCTCGGGTCCAAGTGCTTAGACACGACGCGGGGTGCCGGCGCCGGCCAGCTGGCCCTCCCATGTGTGTCCCCAGCACACACAGCTCTGACCCCACGGTGCCCAAATCCAGGCACCGCGTGGGTGCCTCGCCTGTGCTCATCGGGTTCCCATCTGTAAGGGAATAACGAGGCCCGGACACGGGGAGCAGGTGTTCTCTCCACCTCACTGAGGGGACCCCGTGTCCCTGGAGAGCCCAAGCCCTTGCTGGAGACTGCAGTTAGGAGAAGGCGGACTTTGCACCCAGACCTGGCCTGCGGCTCTGAGCCGCCCTCCTCTCCCCCTCCTGTCCTCTGCTGGGGTCCCGTCTCTGCCTGAGGGCTTCCTCCACCTCGCTTTCCCCGAGGGCTTCTAGACACCCGTCAAGGCCCAGGGTGAAGGTCCCCTGCTCAGAAGCCCTCATCTCTGTGCGTGCGCAAGTGCTGGGCATGGACCTGGCCCTGCGCCGCCTCTGAGCCACATCCTCAGCTCGTTACAGGTTGGTTTTTTTTTTTTTTTTTTGGGTGAAATTTTGGAGTCTTGCTAAGTTACTCAGGTGGCCCTGGACCTTGTGGTCTTCCTGCCTCAGCTGCTGGGGTGACAGGTGGCCACTGGGGTGAGAGGTGGCCACCGTGTCACCCTCCCCACTGCACTGAAGCCCTCTGTACCTTCATGGTGTTGACCGCATGTGCCGTTGCTGTGCGTGTTCCTCCCTCCGTGGGGAGGTGCTGCGGGGAACCTGGGCCTCCTGGCGGGGTGCCCTTGGTGGAGAGTCCCTGACCTCTTGGTCAGCGAGCTCCCAGGTTCCTTCCCCCAGGGATGTGTTTGTTGTCCCTTTGAGGGGCCTGAGTCAGGGGCCGTAGCCTGGCAAGGGGCTTTCCCAGCAAGGGCTGGCATGCCATCTTATGTCTGTGTCTTGGGAAGAGACCCGTGCTGCCCAGGTCCACTCTCGGTGGGACTACAGGTGAGCTGTGGGACCTGGGGCTAGTCTTCCAGCCTCGTGCCTCAGGGTCCCTGTAGACAGCTCTGGCAGCAAGGCTCTTCTCGAACCCTGGCCACCCTCTGCCCACCTGTCCTGCCCTTCTCACCTGCATTGGCTTTAGGTAGGGGGCCCCCACAGCTGAATCCAAGGCCAGGACTTGGGTGTCAGTGGGGCATTTGGGAGGTGAACCCAAAAGCAGGAGGCAGGGTGCAGGGAGGGCCCTGTGTAAGTTGGCAACTGGGGGTGGGTGGGGTAGGGTGTGTGTGCCTGGGAGGACCCACAGGAGGATGGCACCACGGCCATCCACTCGTGTCCCCCACTGGCCCAGGGGCTCCCTCAGGGCTGCAGGTCTGCACGGCTCCAGGTGTGTCTGCGGGGCCCACAGCAGGGCAGAGAGCCCGCCGAGGCCCAGGCCTTGTGTGCCCAGCTGCTCTGAAGCCAGGGGAGGGCTGTGCCCGGGGGCCCAGGGTCAGGGGGGGTCCACTTGCAGCACTCTGCAGCACCCAGGTCACAGGTGCACGCTGGCGCCCGGGGGCCTGGGCTCTCTGGGCTGGAACCTGGGCTGTTTTGTTCTTCTGCACCTGGAACAGCCCTGCAGTCTGCACAAGAGATAAGGAGTGACAGTCCCCTGAAGTGTTTGAGAGCTGGGTTGCGCCAGAAGGCCGGGCATCCTGTTCCTGTGCAGTGACTGCAGCGTGTGCCTCCTGGCTGCCACCCGGCCACGTGGCTGCCTTGGGCCTGGCCCAGGTCTCCCCGAGAGCCCGTTTCGCTGTTCTTCTTTCTGCTTAATTTTATGCGTTTAGCCTCCCTGTCCAGCTCTGCAGCTGGGCAGCAGCGGGGCCCCAGAGGCCTGCTTCTGAAAGCCGGGGTTTATCTTGCCATTTAAAGTTTCATGTCATCGGTGCAGCTTGAAAGCGACCTGCCACAGATCCCGTTCTCAGTTCCGCACCGAGTGCAGCCATCTCCCTTCCCCCGGGCACTTGTTCTTGTTTGGCCTTGTGTGCCGTGTGGGCTTCCTCCCCAGTAATTAACCTGCCAGGGATCACAGGGCGGCCCCGCCAGCCTCCCCGGGCCAGGAGCCAGGCCTTCGCATCGGGGTCCTACTCTGCTGTGACACAGACCCCAAGCCTAGTGACCTGAAACGACACAGAGTGACCACCTCGCGGTTCTGGAGGCCAGGAATCTCTCTGGTCTGGGCTTGGCCAGCTCCTCTGGAGGCCCCAGGGCAGGATCTGCTCAGGGACTTTGCCAGTTCCCAGAGGCCACCGTGTGCCTTGGCCTGGCCAGTGGCTGCCCGTCCTCGCGATGCCACCTCCAGGTCCTGACTCTCTGCCTCCCTCTTCCTCACTTGAGGACCTCGTGATGACCCTGGGCCCACAGATAATCCAGGACGGTCTCCCCATCTCAAGATCCTTGACTCAACCACATCCGCAAAGCGCCTTCTGCTGAGTGAGGTCACGTTCACAGCTCCAGGGGACATGGATGTCACTTGCCCGCCCCACATGTCTCCTCGCGGTTTCATTCAACCTACACCTAGGCCAGTGGGAGGCCCTGCTGTCGCCTCTGTTTCGGAGACGAGGACACTGAGCTCAGAGATGGGCAGGCGCTTTCTGGACAGCACAGAGCTGGGCTCCTGACGCTGCTGTTGCAGACGCAGCCCACGAGAGCCGAGCCAGAGCATGAGGCTCTCTCCTTGAACCCCGAGGGACAGGCCTGTGCCTGCGCCCCTGGTGGGGTGAGGGCGGCACTTTTTCACTTTTGTGTTTTGGTGTCAGTGTCTGGTCCTTGGTGAAGCGGAAGACCCGCGAGGTCCTGGGGCAGTGCTGCTGCTCGACGCCCTGCCGCTCCTGGGCTTGACTTCTGGCTGCCCCACTCAGGCCTGCAGGGAGCCCCTTGTCATCCGAGCTGACCTGGAAGTCAGGGTCTCCCCTTTTCTGGCTGTAATTGCACCCTGCTCATAAAACGGGGCTCATTATTCCTGAATGGCAAATAAAAGAAGCCGCTGCCCAGGGCAGGCCGGGCACTGGGGCTTCTGGGGAGCGGGGAAGGAACGTGGCTTCAGGCTGGGCAGCCTTGGGGGGACCCCTGGTTGGCCCTGCAGTCCCAGACCCTCTGGGTCCTCTCAGCAGGGGACAGAGGGGGGCCTGTGCCGACCACGGGGCTCTCATGGCCTGACCTGGGGCGCTGCCCGGTCTGTTCTAGGTTCGGCCAAGCCTGGCCGCCCTGCACCACCCCGGGGGTGCCGCCCCCTCTGGGCCGTCTCCACGCATTTCCCAACAAGTGTGTGCACAGGAGACCCTCTGGCCACAGCCAGGGACACCGTGCGCTCCATCCAGGCCGGGATTGGTGAGTGCGTCACAGAGCGTGACCTTGTGGAGGTGCCAGAACCCACTGAGTCCTGGCCCGGCGAGGGCGAGGTTCATGGCGTGTGGAAGGCCCCTCAGTTTCACGTCTGTAAAGGAAATAAGGCGAAGGTGACTGAGGGGCCAGAAGATGACTCGGAGCAGGGCCCAGTGTGGGGCGTGGCCCTCGATGAGGGGCTGGTCTCCTCTTCCTCTGGCCTTTGTTCTACACCCCCTGGTGGCTGATGCCCAGGGGAGCTCTGCCTCTTCTCAGACCTGCCTTCCCCATGGCCACTCACCAGCCTCGGGCCGCAGACGTCCCTCTCTGCACCCAGTCTGCCTCACGCTGCCTCCACTGGCCCCACCACAGAGGCCTCCATGTGGCTGGTCTCCTTGTCCTTCTCCTGTTCCTCTTCCTGTCTAACCACTTTCAAGGCATGCTGTGTCCCAGGCCCATCCCGAGGGCTTTACTCTGTCAACTGGCGTTGCCTTTCAGCCCTTGCGTGTCCCCCCAGGATGAGGATGGAGACGCAGATGCTGCTGCTCCGCCCTGGGTTGACGTCTGGGCCTCACCGAGCGAATAGATACCTCGTTGCGGAACCGCAGAACCTCAAGGAGAGTGGAGGTTCCCGTGCAGACGTCCGTGTGCGTTAGTGGATGTGGGGACCGTAAGAGCCAGATGAGTCACCTGGGAATGTGCGTGCTGGGGCGGCCAGCTCCGGGGCCAGTGTGTCGTGGACACCACGGGAGGAAAGCCCTTGGCATATTCTGTCCCCACCGTGCGGGGCTCCGAGACAGAGATGGAGAGGCCTGCCCTTGCCTAGAGAATTGGGCATCAGAGAGGGATGCCACTGGGCCATTTTGCACAGCCGGAGAGAGGAGCTGGACGTGCACTGGGCTCCTGGCTTCACGCTCTTCAGGCTGGGAGCGGCTGTGCCTGAGGGACCGTCGTGTGGGCCCTGCTCCTGCTGGTTGTGCTGCCCAGCCTGGCCTGCCTTCTGTTAAGGGGCAGTCTGGGAAGGCCTGCCATTTGCTCTGTCCACACTGGGCCATTTCTGCAGCCTGTTTGCCCCTGCTCCTGGGGGTGGAAGTCACCCTTACAACCTCCAGGAGGGGAACGGTTTGGTTCTGATGAAATGTCACCTCCCACTGAACTGAAACGGAGCCGGGAACTGGGCCTGGAAAGCCCCAGAGAAGCCAGAGACGCTGCGCGAGGGCTGTCTGTTGACTCAGAATTGCTAACTGAGCATGTGCGGGGTGGGCATGTCTGGGAGCCCAGGAGGTGCGGCGAGCGAGATCCCTGTCCTCAGGGGGTCCTTCGGAGCCTCTGGGACGCCCTGTACCTACCTGACTGTGCCCGCTGGCCCGTGGCAGGTCAGAACGAGAGGCAGAGCTGGTGGGGCCGCCCCAGCCTGCCTGCGGGAGCCGGCTGGCCTGGGTTCTGTCCATCCTCCCCACGCCCACCTGCAGCAACAGGAGCCACTTGGCCCTTGCCCTGCGGGCCCGTGCCCTCAGAGCCACCCCCGGGCCCAGGCAGCTGATTTCCTGCTGTCTTGGCTGTCCCCCCAGTGCCCGGTGACCGCGGTCCCAGCAGTAGCCTCTCTTCCCTTATGGCGTTTTTTGGCCTGCTCCTCTGCTTCCTGAGAGTGAGGCTTGTCTTATTAGGCAAAGTCCCCGGGTCACAGATTGTCAGTAAGTGTTTGTCAGAGGATTCGCTGACACTAGACCACAGTCGCCCCCACAGTCACCCCGACGCCCGCGCGGGTGGCCCTGAGCGTCTCGCTGTGGGTGTTTCGATGTCGTACTCAGAGTCCCCAGGGAGGGGTTTGAGCCCCTGTGCGCCTCAGTGAGAAGCTGGAGCCGTAGAACACGCTGACTTCCATATTAGGCAGTAAGAGCTAATCGTCTTCTACGAGCCAGCCTGGGTTGTCGGGGGAAGCCTGCAGTTCCGGTGTAATCTGGGTATCCAGATCAGCCGGCTCCCCCGGGCCTTGCTGGAGGCCTGCCTTCCTGTCCTCTGGCTCTCCTGCACCCCCCTCCTCGCGCTCTCTGTCAGACTTGCAAAGCTGGGTCACGGGCGTGTGATGAGAACTCAGTTAGTGGGGTCACTGGCAAGGCTGCTGCTGGGGTGGCAGGACACAGTGGCGGGCTGCAGGTACAGGGCGCCAAGGCGCAGCCCAGGGGTGACCACGTATGCACGTGCAGGACAGAGGGCGGGAACAGTCTCCCTTCACCTCTGCAAGGAGCAGAGCTGGGTGAAAACAGAGCTTCTATCTCTTCACCAGTGGGTTTTCTTTATTTTTTACATTTCTCAAGATTCTCTCAACACTTGGAGGGTGTGTTCTGTTTCATTCTGGATTTTGTCCATCGGGGAAACTAAGGGACTGAACAGGGAGAGGGGCGATCGGAGGCCTTTTGGCTCATGTGCGTCCACCCTGGGGAGCCGGACCGGTGCCCACCCAGCCCTGCTTCCTCTGGGGGGAGGGGAGAGAGCCTCTTCCCCTTCTCCTTTGCAGGGCAGTGCCCTTGCCCCACAGCCCCCTGGGCAGCCGTCCAGGAGCCGGCCACTGCATGACCACTGTCCAGCCGCCGCCTTGCCCTGGTGGCAGGAAGTCAGAATTCTTCCCATTTTCTTTCCTGCTCGCTGCGGGGAGAGCTGGGTGGACAGAGGCAGGCTTTGTGGTGCGTGTGCCGTTCCCTTTCCTGAGCTTGTTTGCAGACTCTTAGAGGCTGCAAGAGCAAGGTCAGCTCGGGAGCCGGCTGCAATCTTGTCTGCTCTGGAGCAATTTCCTCCTGGGCCCTTCCTCTTTCCTTTGTCTTGCTCTGAAGCTCAGTGGTGGGTGGAAATTATGAAACTACTCTCTCTTTTCTTTCTGTGGGCCCCAGAAAATTTGTAAGGTGTCTACTGGGTGTCCACCACCGCAAACCGGGCAGAGCAGGGAAAGGGACATCGCAAAAAGAGTAGCTAAGAAGATAACAAAAGACTCATGCCAAAGTTCGTGGGGTACTCAGGCGGTGGGACCCCTGCTTTTGCTTATTTCGAATTATTTTCCGCCCGGTGTGTGCTTTGTGCGGAATGAGGAAAATCACTCAAAGCATTTGCAAAAGCCTGAGAAAGTTGTGCACGGCAGGTTCTCAGTCTCAGGATTGCGTCCCTCTGATGGGACTGGCTGTGGGGACAGCAGCAGAGACTAGAATCTCTTTTGCAAGAAGACAGCGCCCATGGTCAGGTGGACTGGATGCAAGTGCTGAGTGGGACTGGCCGGAAGTTCACCACTCCCGCGACAACTAGTTTGGGGGCTGGGGGTCCTCGGGAGCTTGGTGGTTGTCTTGGGGGGGTTTGTGTAGCGCATCCTGGCAGTTGGCTCTGGAGTTCCAGGAACCCTGACCCCCCTCCCCCCCTCCTTGGTGGTCCTCCCCCTTCTCCTGTCCCCTTTTCTTGCTGGGCTCAGCTGGGTCCTGCCTGGCCTCCTCTCCTTTGCCTCCTGGCCTTCCCTTGTCATGTCCTGGGTGCTGTAAACTTGGTGGGGTCGGGGTGGCCCAGGAGCCGTGTCACCAAGGTAGCCCCTTGCTGGCCCCGGCTGAGGCTTCGTAGACCAGCCGAGGGTCCAGATGCCTACGGAGCCCTTCCTGCCAACCCTGCAGGGTGGCTTCCCGCCAGGGAGGTGGGCGAGAGGCACCGGACGCGGGGAGCCCTGCTCAGCAGCTCTGTCTCCTGTGGGTCTTGGGTGTGGGAGTCAGTGGGCGGGTGGCCCCGTGGTCCTCAAAGGTGTCATGCTCAGGGGCCGCTGTGTCTGCTGTTCCCTGGGCCACGGTGCTGAGAGGCTGACCCGGAGCCCCTGCCCGCTCACTCCCCCCAGGGGAAGGGGTGGTGGAGGGCTGCACCCTGGGCAGCTCCTTGTCCCCTGGTCCTGGCTCCTCCCCCGCCAGCCCTGGAGGGTGGTTCTCACCGCTGGCCCCTCCCATCCTCCCCTTCCTCCTTCTCTAACCCAGGGGCTCTCCAGCTTTGGTGGCATCGGGGTCACCCAGGGGGCTTGTTCCCACATGATTTCCAGTCCCCATCCCCGGTTTCTGAGTCTGTAGGTCTGGGTGCCCCTGCGAGTTCACTTTTTCCCATGGGATTTTTGGTGGATCCCCTCGGGAGCCGCTGTTTTAGACTTGACCAGTGCCCCAGGGAAGGGCTGCTGGTGGCTCATCACTCGGCCTCGGGGACCGACAGACAGCCAGGGCCGAGCCTCCCGACCAGTTCTGTCCACGCGTGTGCACACGTGTGTACGCGCACACACGCACACGGAAGTTCAGCTGTGCTTTGTGGCTGCCGTCCCACATTTCTCTGTCCACACCGGTGCTGGACAGTGACCCCCTTCCCAGCGCAGTGACCAGGCTGCTGTCTATTCAGAGAAGACAAGGGGTGGTGGCTCTTCCCTGGCTGCCCTGGGCGGTCCCGATGGATGGTCCCGATGGGCGGTGAAGCCCCTGCAGGGTGGGGGGAGACAGGCCCAGGGATGCCCCGGCCGCCTGTCCCAGTGGAGCTGAGCGGTGGCGATGGCAAGCACCGTGTGACAATGGCTGCTCAAAAATGTGCCCGTCAGCAGCCTTGTCCACCGGCCATTGTCAGATAAGCCCCCACAGTCAGGCGGTAAGCCAGGTCCCTGCCATCATTTACATGACATCAGCCTGTGGTTCTGGAAGGTTCCCAGTGCCCTTGGGGGCAGGGCTGTGACTTGCATCTGTCTTATGCCTCGGCCGCGCTGGGTCCCCGGGACTCGGGTTTCACTGGGCGACTCTCGTGGTTCTCCACCAAGAACAGGGTGACAGTTGATGGCTAGGCCCGGTGCTGCCAGGATAGACCTGGAGGGTCTGAGGGAGGCGAGGGGGGGCTTTGGGACCCAGCACGTCCAGGCCCTGGGCTTCCTCTAACACCTCACATGGCCCCCGGGCTCTGGTGTGACCTGTCCAAGGGTGACGTGGGCGTGTGGTGACAGCCCCATGAGATGATGAGTCAGGGTGTTCTGTAAGCCACGGGGCTGTCCCCGCGTGAGGGGTGGTTACGGTCCCTTGCGTTAGCAAGTCGGTGAGGGGGGTCCTCCTTTGCCCGGAGGCTGCTGGCTGGGGTCTTGGAGGTGACTCGTGTACTGGGGTGGGACTCGGCAGGAAGGCCCTCAAAGACTCCAAGAAGAACGGCGTGATGGCAGACAGATGGCAGCCCCTCTGGCCCGAGGCGTGGACCAGCGGAGGCACCAGCGGCCTGGGAGTCCTACAGCCACCTCAAGTGGCTGACCCAGGACAGCTGACCCCAACCAGCAGCCGTGCACACGCGGCACCCTCTAGTGAGGAGCTGTGGGAGGATCTCGGCCCCGGGCAGGTGGGCAGCTGCGGTACGCTGGACTGAGCCGAGCGAGGTGTGCGGCTCCTCAGGGAAGCCCATTGTGGGGGAAGCCCGAGGGTCCCACGGATTCAGGGACGCGCAAGTCTAGTCCAGAGGCTCCAGCAGGGATGCTTCTGCCTCCAGGGCTCATCAGGCATTTGGGTGGAGCCAGGGATGCTGCAGGACACAGGATGGCCCTGGCACCGAGATGCCCACACACACACACACACACACACACACGTGCCCGCACATGCCCTCTTCAAACACTCGAGAACATGGAGTGACATTTTGGCAGTGGACGGGGGACTTAGTGGGTGGTGGAAGGGGTTTCCGAGCGACTCTAATGAGAGGAGTGTGGCTCATTGGGTCAGGACCTAATGCAGTCCACCGGGACACCCCCGGGTCATCTAATAAGGACCAGTGTGTGACCCGCGTAACACCCAGCGGAGAAGCTCAGGAGCCGCCAGGGCCTGCTGGTCTCCAGGGGACCCAGGCCTGGCCCAGGCCCAGGCCGAGGCTCTGCGGCCCCACTGCAGCCGGTGCCGCTGGCTTCCTGACTCCGCAGGGTCTTCCCTGTTCTAGCGGGGACCTTAAAGGTTGAGGGAAGAAGTGCGGGTGAATTTCTGTTCCCCAAATCAGATCCATAATTTGACCTTGACCCTGAGGAGGCTGTGGAGATTGCAGCCCGAGGGACCGCGGGGGTGTCATGTGACCGCTGTGCGCCTCCCTCCCCACCATGAACCCACACTGATGTGTGAAGTGGGTGGTGGGGTTAGAGGAGGGCGTGGCCCAGGCCAGTGGTGAGGTCCCCTCTGCCTCCGCCTCCGCTGCAGGCCTCCATCTGCTCCTGCTCCCCCGCTGCTCCCGGCCCTGTCTGGTGTCTAACCCTGCGCCCATACCCGGCCCTGTCTGACGTCTAACCTGGCACCCATGCCCCAGCCCTGTCTGGCGGCTAACCCGGCACCCGTGCCCCGGCCCTGTCTGACGTCTAACCCGGTGCCCATACCCGGCCATGTCTGGCGTCTAACCCGGCACCCATGCCTGGCCCTGTCTGGTGTCTAACCCGGCACCCATGCCCGGCCCTATCTGGCGGCTAACCCTTTGCCCATGCCCGGCCCTGTCTGGCGTCTAACCCGGCACCCGCTCTCTTTGCGTTGGCGCAGATGACGTCCGGCTGTTCGCCTTTGTGCGCTTCACCACCGGGGACACCCTGAGCAAGAGGTCCAAGTTCGCCCTCATCACGTGGATCGGCGAGAACGTCAGCGGGCTGCAGCGCGCCAAGACGGGCACAGACAAGACGCTGGTGAAGGAGGTGGTCCAGGTAACCGACCTGGGTTCCTTGGGGCCGGGGGGTGCGGGTGGGTTCCTGGATCAGACGGGGCCGGACCTGGCAGTCTCCGCCTGTGCTGTTACTGGGCTGGCTCAGGAGACCGGGGGCGGTCCCTGATAGTGGTGCACCCTTGGCCTGTGCCCGAGCCCCGAGAGCTCTCTTTGTCAGGTTCTGGGTCTTAGGTCTGTTTCATCCTGTCCATTAAAGAAAACCGACGCTGTTGCAGCCCCCAGGGTCTCTCCTTGGAGTGAGGGTGTGGGGCAGCCTGAGAAAGGGAGGTGGTTCCAAGAAGGTGACCCAAGGCATGGACAGGGGGGCGAGAGCACTGCTTCCCAGAGGCTCTCAGGCACAGAAGGATCCCTCGAAACCTGAGCCAAGGACTCCTCTCCTCCTTCAGTGAGTCTATACTGTGGTTTGCAACTTTTCTGTACATCTACGTAGAGCTCTTCCAAAATAAAACTCTGATTTAGAAAAAAAGGAAAGCAGCAGCAGCACATTCCCGTTGCCTCCGTTGCGCACTGTGCTCTCCCCGCCAGCTCCCCTGCCCTGTGCACCTGCATCCCTGCTGTGACAGCCTGCAGGTCACCGCGAGTCTGCAGCCTCTCTTAGGTCACAGAACCCATCAGTCACGTGGCTGCGTGGTCTTCGTAACCCACGTTTTTCTGGTAGCCGGCTGACCCACTGCCCGAGTGGGCTGTGAGGTACTGGAGGCTCCCCTCTCTTGGCTCTGGGTGGTTTCCAATTCTTATTTTTCTACCTAAAGTTCTGACCAGCGCTTTAGGACACACAGCACTGTCTCCCTCCTGTGGGTGGATCAGAACGCGGCCCCAGGAGGGACTCTGGAGCGCGTCCCTGTGCCCACTGTGGTTGTCGGGGGCCCCCTGCCTGGGACAGAGGACTGCTCAGTCGTTTCACTGATCAGCCTTCTGGTTCGCACTGGCCCTGGGCCCTGCAGGACCCGGCCCTTTCCATCCCCAGCCAAGAAACCCCGTGCCCCTTGAGCCTCTGCGGAGCCTCCGCTGAACCCAGGCTCCTGTCCCTTGTTGAAGTGGCCAGCGACCCAGGTTGATCTCGGGGCTTGCGTCTCTGGTGGGGACCTTCCCGTGGGCCAGGAGTGATCATTCTTGTATTCGTGACCTCAAAGAAGTGGAAGCAGAAAGGGGAGCTGCCTGGGTCCAGGACGGGGGGGGGGGGTGGTGGGTGGGCAGGGCTCGGCGGGGGTGTGGCAGGAGCCCCGTGTTTCCTGTCTCTCTTAGGTCTGGTGTCCTCTGGGTTTGGCCAGCAGGCTGGGCCTAGCAGAGAACCATCCCGCGGTGGCCGCCCTTCCAGGGCAGGATGGGGGCTCCTCCCGGAGCGCCAGTCAGTGCAGCCTGTGGGGCGGGGAGAGGGGCTCGTGACAGGCATCCCCGTGTGATCCTGCTGTTCCCAGGGATGCAGGCAGCAGGAGAGGCAGGGTGACGGCCCAGGTAGGGGTGAGGGCTCGGAGCAGCCAGGAGGCCGCCGTCACTGCACGTCTCAGTTCCGCATTTTCAAATGTCAGTTATCTGAGGCGAGGCTCCGGGGCTGTGCCTGGAACCCAGCTGCCCGGAGGAGGGTGGAAGGTCCAAGGCCACCCTGGGCACCAGGGCCAGGCCCTGTCTCCCGGAGGAGCTGTGGCAGGCTTCAGCTCCAGTCATCGCGGGGACCCTGGGTGGCTGTAACGGTTCTTTCCACACTTAGTAAACTCGTGCGGGACTGGCTGGTGTCCCACGCCCCTCTGCTAATTTCACGGGGACTCGGATGCTCTCTGAGGGTCCTTCCGGATGGATCCGGGTCTGGGGCGGGTCTCTCCCCTGTGGCGCAAGATGGTGGCGCACCGTGACTGCAGCCGAGCCTGACGACACACCGCTGTGCTGCGTGCGAAGCTGGGCCCTGGTGGGGTGGCTGGAGTCGAGCGAGGGCAGGTCTCTGGGCCACGGCCTGTCTGGCTGTGGCTGTCCCTCCTGCCCACGCCTCAGGTCCCCGTTGGTAAATGGAGGAGCCGCATGGGTCGACTTGCTGTGCTCGGTCTACTCTGAATCACTCCGAGGATTTTCTTTCTCCAACGTGCTGATCTGTTTTCAGAGGCACTTTCCCTCTACCGGAACCTGGCTTCGCGGTGGCGGAGAGGCAGTGTGGTGCAGTGGCCCTGGGGAGAACTTCAAGCCCGATGGCCTGGGTTCATGTTTGGGCCTCATCACTTACAGTGTGGCCTTGGACACGTGGCTTGCCCTCTCTGAGCCTCAGTCACTTAGTGGGAAGCAGGCGTGAGATGGTAGCTGCCTCTTGGGGTCACAGTGGGGGTTAAACAGGCAGATGGGGGTCAGCGCTCTGGACGGGGCTGGACACCTGGAGCAGCAGCTCTTATTCTGGGTTTTCCTGTTCAGACCCCACAGGGAGGGGGCTGGGCAGGAGGTGATTCTGCACCGGGGCCGTCCCCGCAGGAGAGGTGGCTGCGTGTGTTGAGCTCCGGGCTGGGTGTCCTATTTGTCACCCATACTGCCCGGGGTCTTGCCTCAGTGACACAGGCAGGGCCTGGCCCTGCCCCACCCAGCAGTGCCGACTCCAGGCAGGCCCTCCTCCCTCTGTGGCCACCACACAGTGACATCAGCACCTGGGAAACCAAGGCCCAGAGCAGTGGTGGGACCTCCCCAGACCCAGGCGACACTGGACACTCGGCAGAGCGGGGGCCGGATTAGAATTCCAGAGTCCCGCCCGGGCCGCTGGCCGAGACACACCTACAGCCGGGAAGACGGGACCAGCCAGGCAGCTCCCCAAGGCCACGGGAGCAGAGTCTGTGGGAGAGCTGGGCCGGCCAGGGACGCTGGGCGCGAGTCCTGGGAACGGCTGGCTGGACAGCATGCATGGCTGCTTCCAGTGCCGTCCGCTGCAAACAAGGGCCCAGCGGTGCCCAGGACAACACTCCCGCCCCATTGTTCTGGGGCTGCCAGACCCTGGGACCATGCAGTGGCCACTGGTGGGGCCTGCCCGCTGCCTGCCGGGCCGTGAGAGCTGAGCCGCCTGCTCGCGGTGACTGTGCCTGTCTGGCCAGCCGGCCTGGCACGGGCGCCTTTTATTTATTTTGAACACATGCTCATTCCTGAGCCCAGTCTCCCTGGGTGAGGTCGGCTTGCGGAGGACGGTGGCCGCTTCCCCCACCCCAGGGGTGCAGGCGGCAGGGAGAGCAGGAGGGCTGGGCCGTGGGGCCGGGGTGCGAGCTGCAGGCCAGGGTCTGCTCTGCTGCTTCTGATCCTGCGCAGGACGGGCTTTGTCCAGGATCCTCCCACTCACCTGTGGCCAGATGACCCAGCCTCCCCTCCAGGCCTCCCGAGTCCCAGCGTGGCGATAACATTAGCAACAGTGGCTTATCACGTCCTGTGGCCTCCACTCTGAGCCTTTCCGCCTACTTGTCGCTCGTCCTGCACAAGGCAGGCTCCGTCTTCCCGTCTCGCAGGTGAGGAACTCGAGGCCCAGGAGGTGGAGTAAGGACTCCAGTCCCAGTGCCAGGACCCAGACCGCCTTGCCCCAGCACAGTCCAGCAGCGTCATCTCAGCGCCAGTCCCCACCACGCTCCTGCACCAAGAAGAGCCTTCCAAGGCCAAGGGCGTGCGCTGCAGGAACTGTGTCTCACAGGCAGGTTCCAGGCTCTGAGAAGTCCTGTAGAACAAACCTTTGACGTCTGATTTCAGGCCGACAAGTTCTTGATCTTTTGTAAAAGTGAGACATTTTAAAACTGGAAATTGAACTTGGTGGCTCACTGTTTAACCTTTTTGATATTTTAGCTCCATTGACTGACCTGTGGCCTCAGGACCCTTGTTTGAGTAATCCTACCTCTGGCCTCTCTGTGTTCTCACTTAGGAACAGAGAATGTGAATTTTCATGGAGTTGGTGGAGGGGTTAAAGGAAGAGAGTGGCTGTGACAAGAGTCTCTCCATTTTTGGGGCCTGGTGAACTCCTATTCATCCCTTAAAACCCTGACTCTTGCCCTGCTCCTCCGCCACCTTGACTGGTACAGAACTGACCGTCCTGGACTGTGTCTATTGTGGTTAGGATTCCAGGGATTCTAATCAAGTGCCTGACTGGACAGTGACCCCCGGGGCAGGAGCCCTGGCTGCTTTATCCCACAGCATCTGAGCGCCCTGAGTCTGCTCCCGTGGCCTCTCCGTGCCTCTCTCACAGAAGCAGAGAAGCTCAGCGGCTCCTCTTTTTGCTGAGTTGCTCTTTCTGGCTGGAGTTTCCCGAGGCTCTGCTTTCGTTTCGGGAAGCGGAGGTCGAGCTGCAGGGCAGCGGGTGCCCAGGCCCTCCGCCACCCCGGCAGCTGCTCCGCGCAGGGCCCCAGGGCTGCCCGCTCCTACTGCACCAGGGCTGCCGGCTCCTGGGACGTGGGCTCTCTGCTCCCGCAGGGCTCAGCTGTTTGTTGTCACCCGGGCTGTTGTGCTCCCTCAGGCCGGTCCCTGGAAAGTCCTTTGTGGGCCTCTCCTGGGGCCTGGGTGCAGGCAGGGTGTCTCCTTGCCCCGTAGGTTGTCTTCACACACAAACTGGCTGACTGGAGGCAGGGAGCGCGGGCAGCCCCCAACGGAGGGCCCGGTGCTGGCCTTGTCACTGGGGGCTCGGTGCTGGCAGTCCCCCCAGGGCACCGATAAAAACGGGAGCTGGGAGAGGACCAGCTCTGGGGCCAGGGGAGTGTCCAGGACGGCTGGACGGCGGGGAACAGGGCTTGTTGGGAGGACAGTGGGAGGCCCAGGTGGACCCCAAGCGCACATCCCGTGGCTTCAGACAGCAGAGTGCTGCCTGGGGGCTGCGGCCAGGCCGCCCCTTGCCCACTGCAACCCCCGGGATGCCCACCTGAAGTGGGGCTGGCCGTGTCACACAGCAGCAGCTGGCCTCCTGATACCGTCCAGCGGCGCACACCTCTTGAGGAGCACGGGAGCAGAGCCCAAGTGTGAGGTGCAGTGCCCCATGGCAAAGCCTCCGTCCTCCGTCCTCCGTCCTTGGTCCTCAGTCCTCCGTGGGGCTTTCCCCCCTCTTCCTCGTCCCCTTCCCGGCGCACACTTGGGTCCCCCTCTGGTCATCGGCTGTCCCTGCACCTCCCTTCCGGAACAGCCCGGGCCTCCAGGCCTCCTGTGCTGCTCCTCTCCCAGGACTCTGGGCTTCATATCTGTGTGTATTTTGCAGAACTGGGGGGACTCTGGGTTTTAGAAACGCTCAGACAAACGGACGCACTAAAGGACCCCCCAGGGTCTCTGCCCGTTGCTGTGGGGCCCCGGCCACGGGTCGTCCTTGTCACGGCAGAGGCTGTCCCTCCCTTACCCGATGCTGCGCACGTGCTCAGTGCCTGGTCTTGGTGGCCACCCGGGTCGTGTGAGTGGACGCAGCGCAGCACCCACCCAGGGCCCCGTGAGGGTGGGTCGCTCCTCCCCGTGAGGACCTTGGCCTGGGTGGTGCCGATGCTCTGCCCCCGTCTCCCGTCTCAGTAGTGGGATGTGACTCTGCCCGGGGACCGTGAGACTCGGGTGGCACGTGCCTGGTGTGTACGAGGATGGTCACCTGTCCGCTCAGGTTGTGTTCACATGGGAAACAGCCTGGCATTCACTGGCAGACGGTGAGCATCTTTGAGGATCTGTGTTGACATTTTAAAAAATTCTGTTCAGTGATCTGGGAGAAATTCCCAGATGTGGGTGTGGCCAAGGAAGAAGAAGCGGTACTGGGCAGGAGTCGGAGACCAAACCGGACTTAGTCTCCGGGTCATCAACTGAGCAGCAGGGGGGGGCTCTTTGGAGCTCCAAAGGAAGGGTCCTGAGGCCAGGTCTGGACCCTGTGGGTCACGTGGCAGGTCTGATCTGTGCTCCCCGCCGTGGGCACAGGAGGAGGGAGTGGAGCCTGCTTCTGGCCCTTCTGCCGTCCGCGTGCCAGGTGGAGTCCAGCCTTTGTGGACATCTGGCTTCAGGAAAGCCGAGGGCTGGGTCCAGGAGTGCCCTGCTCAGGGGGTGTCACACCTGCCTGCCTGCCGCCCTTCGCTGGATCTTGCCCTGTGTCCTCAAAGTGTGACCCTGTACCTTGTTCTGTTTTTCTCCCTCCCTAGTGCAGCAGGGGCATGTCCCTCTGAGCCATCAGGGCCACGCGGGTGCCTTTGTCCCCAGATCTGTCCGTGCTGGTCCGTGCCATTCTGATCGGTTTCCCCCTCATCTGTGGTGACGCATGCTGTTCAAGAACCTGCTCTTTCTCAGTGAATGCCACCGTGCTGGTCGGGACTAAAGGCCTCAGCCACTCACCAGGGCACTGCAGAAGAGGGAAGTGGGTGGCGTGGGGCCCGGGGGCTGGGACACTGTGCACTTTCTGGGCTCTGCTCCTGGGAGGTCGGCCTTTCCCTGGCAGGAGGTGGACACCAGGGACCCACGGCCTTTCTTGGGCATGCCAGGGCCTCGGCAGTCATTCGTCTTCCCCGCTGGGGGAGAAGGCGTGAGCGGTGGGCAGCCTCTGTGCCTGCTGCCCCGTCGCGCTCTGCGGGAGAGTCCTTTCCTGCACTTCCTCTGCGGGGGATGGGTGCGGCCACTCACAGCCTTAGCTCCAGCGCAGTGCTCTGACCCCGGAGCTGACGGTCCCACCTCAGTCCCCCACTGCCCCCCGGATCCTGGTGTCCCTGGTGGACACTTGTCCACATGTCCAGGGGCCTGGGGAAAGGCTGGCCGGCCCTTTCATCTGGACACGGGGCCCACGGCCACCGAAGGCTTCCTTCAGAGCACCGAGCCCTTGCTCCTGGTTTCCGTCAGGCCTCATGGACACCTGCTGTGTTCTCCACACTTGACCAGTGCGCAGTCCTGTGCGCAGTCCTGGGCACACTCCTCAGGCCCTCACACAGCCCTGGGGGGCAAGCGCATCACTGTCCCCATTTACAGACGAGGAGACTGAGGACTGGGAAGGTCAAGTCCCTGGGGAGGGCCAGGCTGCAGGGACAGCTGTCCCTGTTTGTATTGGTCCAAAGCCCCAGCTCAGCACACTTTGGGACTAAGGCTGGGTTTGAACCCAGCATTTGGGAGCCCTTGAACAAAGGGAAGATTTAAAACCCAGCAGAGGAAAATATTCGTGCCGTGTTTCAAACAGTCTTGCAGATAGATGCTCGGCGTGGCACGGAGCCCTGCTGCCTAACCCGGTCCTCTGCCAGAGTCACCTTCCTTCCGCAGGAAAGGAGCCTCAGGTCTGTTTTGTCACTCTGAGGTGTGGACATACATGTCCCCCGTGGGGACAAACTTGCCCCGGTGCGGTAGTCCGCGCTTCGGAACCGTTTTGATGGAGGCCTAAGCTGGTGAGTCATGCTTAGCCAGAGGGGCTTCCTCCCTGGAAAAGTCCCTGTGGTAAAAAGACTAGAAACTGCAGGAGAGGGTCACAGGGTTCCTGGGCCAAACCAGGACAGTCCTCCCGGGCCACAGAGGCAGTGCGCCAGACAGGTCCTGTGGGCCGCCCTGCGGCATGCTGTGGGCAGGAGAGGGGCAGTGGGTGGCAGAGGAGAGAACAGCCTGGCTCCTGGGCCTCGTGCCCAGGCCCCTGCCGGGCAGTTGCTGTGTCTTGGGCTCCCTCTCTCTTCCCGTTGACCAACGAGCATTTACTGAGGGGAAACTGCACACACCGCAGGTGCGAGGCTCCGCGGATTTGCATATTTCTAATTTCTCTTGTGAAGAGCTGCCCTCCCAGCCCCCGGGGCCCTCACCCGCCAGCCCCTGCCTGCCCAGTCCCGCCAGCTCCACGCTCAGGGGTGAGAGGCCCTTCCCCGCGCTGCTGTGCCTCCCGCTCCTCTGTCCTGCCTGCACCTGGCTGTCAGGATCGGTGATGTCACCCATTGGTCACGTGTTGAAATGAGGACATTTTGGCTGCACCGGGTCAGATACAATGCCATTAAACTCAGTGCCCCCTGTTTCTTTTCCACGTCTTTCAATGTGGTGGCCGCCAGGACATTTAAGTCCCCTGTGTGCCTTCGATGCTCTAGACCCCCACGTCCTTCTGAATAAGGACTCGTTCTGCTTCTCGCCCCCTGCCTCTGGCCCCACAGCTGTTGGTGGCAGGTGGAGGGTGCCGGGGACAGTGGCCATGTGTGAGCAGGTGTGAGCGTGGCCAGAGGTGGCCGTGTTGCCAGACACGTCCTCTGTGGTTTCCGGCCAAGGCACAGGCCCGAGGCTCCCTGCAGGCCCCTCTGGTCTCCGTCAGGCCCCTCTGGTCTCCATCAGGCCCCTCTGGTCTCTATCAGGCCCCTCTGGTCTCCGTGAGGCCCCTCTGGTCTCCGTGAGGCCCCTCTGGTCTCCGTGAGGCTCCTCTGGTCTCCATCAGGCCCCTCTGGTCTCTATCAGGCTCCTCTGGTCTCCGTGAGGCCCCTCTGGTCTCCGTGAGGCCCCTCTGGTCTCCATCAGGCCCCTCTGGTCTCCGTGAGGCCCCTCTGGTCTCCGTGAGGCCCCTCTGGTCTCCGTGAGGCCCCTCTGGTCTCTATCAGGCTCCTCTGGTCTCCGTGAGGCTTGTCCGCCCTGCGCTGTCGCCTCTCAGCTTCTGCTTCATTTTGGAAACGCACTGGTCAGCCCACTCCCCGGGCGCTGGCCACCCCTCTCTGAGTCCTCGTCCAGGCGCGGCAGAGCGGCTGGTGGGAGCGGAGGTGGAGGGAAGGGCCGTTCTGAGGGGTTCTGAGGTCGGTGCCTCCATCAGGCACATTGGGGACAATGTCCAGAGCCACCCTTGAGCGGGAAGCACTGAGTCTGCCTTGTCCACCTCGGGGCCGTGAGCCTCCTGGGCAGGAGAGGCCTGCGCCCCGTGGGAGGAAGAAGAGTGGGCGCCACATCTGGGCCTGGCTCCTAGGCCGTGTGGGGAGCCAAACGCTGTTCCTCAAGGGGGCCTCTGGCCTGCTTGTCCCTGTGTGTGGCTGGACCGTGCACTAGGTGACAGTGGGAGCCAGTCCTGAGGGTGGTGGATCAAGATGGAGACACCTTGGTTGAAAGGTGCTGAGGTCACTCTGGGGTACAAAGGGTGGGAAGGGGTGGGCAGTTCACAGAGACGGGGGGGGGGCGGCTGGAGGGTGCGGGAGGGGAGTGGACTCAGGGGGAAGGAGGGGAGGCGGACGGGGCCGTTCACCAGCCCCCTGGGAGTGCCACGCGGAGCCCCGGTCCCCTTCTGTGCATGGAGGGGGACAGAAGAGGCCTCCAGGACCTTCCTGCCCTGCTGTCTGTGCTGCTGTTGAGACGGGGGGATGTGGAGGAAGCGATCCCTCTCTGGTCAGCTGCAGGCACCTTCCCTGGACCCAGTATGGGCTGCAGTGGGCCCTGGGTCCTGCCCCGTGACAGGGGCGCAGGCCCAGATGCGTCAGCCCAGCTGGGCTGCTGTGCTGACCGGCTCCGGTGTGAGCAGGGTTGGCAGGCCTCCCCTGAGGCAGGGCTGCAGGACTCCCCAAGAGAATTCTGCTTCCCTGGGACCTTGGATGGACACAGCCCTTGCCTCAGAGGCGTCTAAATGCCCGCCGTGGTCTTTAGAAAACGCTCAGCAGAGCAAGGCCACCCACTGTCTTTCTATCTATTTATTTATATTTTTTGTACTGGGGACTGAAACTGGGGTACTCAGCCTCCGAGCCCCAGCCCCAATCCTTTTTATTTTGAGACAGCATCTTGCCAAATTACCAGGCTGGTCCTGAACCTGCAGTCCTCCTGCCTCAGCCTCCCAAGCTGCTGGGATTACAGACCGTCACCGTCACCGTCCCTGGCTGGACTCTCTCCCATGGCCTCGCTCTGGTGTTTCCCTAGGATAATGGAGACCCCAGAGCAGGGGGCGCTGGGACCCTTGGTCTGGGCCCTGGGGGATCTGCTCTGCCTCTGTGGCGGTGGCAATAGACACGTGTCTTCCTCAGGCGAATCGTCCTCTGTTCTCTGTGGAGAGGACAGCGTGGCCCCAGGACTTTCAGAGCCCAGGGTTGCTTCCTGCGCCCTTTTGCTTGTGTAACTTGGAACCTGGTTTTTTTTTTTTTTTAATCTTTTATATTTAAACCTGTTTTTCTGGCTACGGGGCCTGGGTTGCTTTTCGTGTTGTCGTTTGGGGACTTGGTGTTTTTTGAAAGGGAATTTTGTTCCTTTACACTTATTGTTATGCAGTTCTTCTAGACTCCGCTGCTGTTTGCTGCTCACTGTGGTCGTGACCTGGTTTCCCTGCGCTGGGGTTTCAGGGGAAGCCGTGCACAGCTCCAAGCCCGTTTCACTTTATAGGTTTCTTAGACCTTCTTCCTCCCTCATCTAAGTCTCTTAATAGTTAACTGCCGCAAACACCCAGCGCTCCCAGTCTGGAGATATCTGGCTGTCTCCAGGAGGGGAACTTTGAACCTCCGTGGCCGTGGCTGGAGGGGGTGGCTGCCCTCCCTGAGCCGGGCTGGTGGGGAAGAGACTCAGGGTCCTTCCTGGCCCGCAGGCCCCCTTGCCTTCTCTCCTGCTGGTCACAGATGCACACGTAGCAGCCTTTTGGTGGGAGGGAGAGGAAAAGGTGTACAGGAAGTTCTGTGGGTAGGGTGAGTCTTGGCTCAGCCCCTGACCCTTATCTTAAAACCGTAAAAGGCTAACAGGGAGGTCAGGTGGCGGAGGTGTGGGGTTGTGGCTGGCACCTGTCGGCACACACTGACCGCCCCTCCCTCTCTGTGGGCGCTGAGGCTCTGCTGGGCACGTAGTTGGTCTGTAAGCTGTAAAACTTGGGGGTTCTCCTGGCTGGTCTTCTTGGGATAGCAGTGTTTCGTTTTTTAATTGACATGAGATTCACTTATCATAAAATTAACCGTTTTGAAACGTGCCGCCCCGTCCTGTTCCCAGCTGCCTGCACCACCCAGAGGAGCTGGCCGCTCGGCACCCAGCAGACCCTCCGGCTCTGTGACCCCAGCAAGGGGTGCAGCCTTCAGCCTTGGTTTTCGGCCTTTAAATGGAAACAATATTGATCCCTGCAAAGGATATGTTTTTTTTTTTTAAAGAGAGAGTGAGAGAGGAGAGAGAGAGTGAGAGAGAGAGAGAGAGAGAGAGAGAGAGAGAGAGAGAGAGAGAGAATTTTTAATATTTATGTTTTAGTTATTGGCGGACACAACATCTTTGTTGGTATGTGGTGCTGAGGATCGAACCCGGGCCGCACACATGCCAGGCGAGCGTGCTACCGCTTGAGCCACATCCCCAGCCTGCAAAGGATATTTTTTAAAATGGCATTGATCATATCGATCATCCCTTTAAAACACTTAATTTACGTATCACCAAATCAGCACGTGCTTTTGTGTAATTCAGTGACTCAGAGAATCGCAGAGTTGTGCGGCTCCATCCAGTTTTAGAACATTTCTGTCATTTCCTGTCCCCACCTCCAGCCCCTGGTCACCACCAACTGCTTTCTGTCTCCGTGGACTTGCCTGTTTTGGACAGGGCACGTGAAGGGAACCTCGCCCACCTGGTGTGTCACTGGGTGACACTGCGTGTTCTAGGCTCAGCTGCCTGGCGATGGGCTGGGCTTTGTTCCATTCTGTGGCCGAGTGACGCTCCTCCATGTGGACAGGCATGTTTTGCATCTTCTGCAGGCACCCGGTTGTCCACTCCCGGGCTGTGCACGCCTGGGTATGAGTGTTCCTGCGGCCGTGCGCTTTCGCTTCTCCAGGACAGGGCTCCAGGGCCCCTCTGCTGGGTTGCGTCGGGGTTTGAGAATCGCATTGGTGGTGAGGGTCGACCTCGGCCTCCGCACAGCCCGCCACACACAGCGCCTAGTAATGCTCCTGGCCACTGTTTACGTTCTTTCTTTCTTTATTTTGAGACAGGGTCTCACTAATTCTGTTAGGGCCTTGCTAAGTGGCTGACGCTCTTCTTGAACTTGCAGTCCTCCTGCCTCAGCCTCCTGAGTCTCTCGAATCTCAAGGGCCACCACACCTAACTACCTCCATTCCTTGCAAACAGTTTTATCTGGTGATTTTCTGTGGACTTACTTGTGTTTTTGGTGGCTTTCTCTGTAGTCCTCGATCAGTGTCCTGAGGTTTCCTTTGGTCACTGAAGTCTTAGCATCCACATATGGAACAAGCTGTGTGTCTGCAGGGCTCGGGGTTACCTGTAGGATGGAATCCTGGCTTCACCTGTGCACATCAGGAGCATCTCTGAGTGCTTCACATGTGCCAGGCCAGGGGCCAGGGTGACTTACCCTTTGTCCCCAGGCCCTGTGGCCTGGCCTTGTGTTTGTTGAATGAATGCAAACAAAGCCGCTGCCCTCAAGGAACTGCGTGTGGCTGCAGGGCCAGGGCACTCCCAGGTGGACATCCAGCCTGGGACCACCAGCCCCTGTGTCACCGTGACTCACAGGGGCCAAAGCCAGCTTTCGAGAGCCAGCCGTGCTGCCTCTTCCCCGCCCGGTACGAGGCAACATGATGCTGCTGTCACCGAGTGGGCACTGACTCAAGGAGAGGGGCGGCAGCCACAGACCAGCACGCCCCCTTTCCTCTTCTTCGTCCCTTCCTTCTCTTGGGGAGCCTGGTGCTGGCCGTCGGCAGCGCCGCCCGCCTTGCCCGCCTCACCCATCACCCCTCAGCAGCTGGGTCTGTGTAGATGAGGAAGGGCACTCGCAGATTGCAGCGACTTGCCCAGGGGGACACAGCCAGGAGTGACAGAGCCTGAAGTCACCCCGTGTGGCCCAGCTCCGTGGTCCGGGGGACGCAGCACCCCTACTTACCCTTCTCTGACCTCCGGCGCAGGATTCTGCCTCAGCGTCCCTCTCTGGTCCCCCGTGAGCCACCTGGGGGCAAACTTCCCGCTCGGCACCTGACCCGAGCTCTGTGTTTTCATCTGTCTCTGCAGAATTTTGCAAAAGAGTTTGTGATCAGCGATCGGAAGGAGCTGGAGGAAGATTTCATCAAGGGCGAGCTGAAGAAGGCGGGGGGCGCCAACTACGACGCCCAGGCCGAGTAGCCCTGCCCGCCGCGCCCCTGCCAGAGCCACCCGCCTGCTGCCGGGGAGGGGACGGCGGCCTCACCCCCCACCGCCCGCCAGCAGAGGAGAAGGATGCGAGGCCCCGCCCGCCGCCCCGCCTGCCGAGCCCCCGCCCGCCCGCCCGCCCTGTGTCCTCTTGGAGCTCATGGATCATTCCGTCTTCGATTCTCTTTTTCTTGTCTCCCCTCTTTCTCCTTCTAAAGAAAGACCATTTTGAGAAAGGTCACGCAGGTCATCAGACCTGAGGAGTGCCCGCGGTGGCCCCCTCCCTGGTGTCCCTCCCCCGCTCCCTGGCGGGCACCGTCTTGGTTTGCCTTGGTGGCTCCTGCTTGCCACCCAGCTGGCCGCCGTGCCTGGGCCGACCGCAGCCTTCGCGAGCACACACCTTCGCCATCCGCAGGCTCAGGCCTCCCGGGACGTGCGCTGGCCCCCATCCCACCACCATCCAGAGCCTCACGGAGACTGCGCTGCTCCACGGTGAGGAGTTGAGGTCTGGCTCGGACCCAACTAGAAGTGATAGAATTTGCCTTAAAACTTGCCTGGCGGTGGCTTGGCCAGGTGGTCTGACCCGACCTGGTCCCACTCTTTTGACTAAAATGCCTTCACGGCACGGGAAAGGTCTGAGTCCAGGGAGGGAGCTCTTCGGGGCTCCCAGAGTGACCAGGACTCAGGGAGAGAGGCCGGGAGTGCAGCACGGGACCCGGGACAGCCTGCCCTGCAGCCTGGCTGGGGTGCCGCCCAGGGCCCGCCCGGCCGCCCGCCCGCCTCCAGGAAGGCGGTTGGTGTCCTAGGTCCACCCTGCAGATCCAGGATGGCTCTGCTTTGAGGAAAGACGAGATTGGCTTGGTTCTTCATGAGCACATTTTATACCGTAGCTCCTTTTCCTTTTTTCCTTGCTCCTTTCGTTTTGGGGAAGAAAACTGTACTGGACTGGGGTTTGAAGACGCCCCCGGCACTCAGTTTACAGAAATAAATGCGTTGTGTTTTTCAAAAAGAGTTCCGTTTTCCGATTTGTCTCACGTCTCTTTACGGTGAAAACCAGGGCGACCTCGGCCTTTATCCCAAAGAAGTGGAGTCAGCGTAGGATAGCGACACGTGCACAGCCGTGCTTACACACTCACAACAGCCAGGCTGTGCAGCCAGCCCCGGTGGCCGTCAGTGGGTGGGCGGCCATCAGTGGGCGAACGGATACCGAAAACGTGGTACAAACACACAATGGAGTCTCACCAGCCATAAAGAAAAATGAAATTAAGTCATTTGCAGGAAAATGGGTGGAACTCGAGAGCATCATGTGAAATAAGACAAACTCAGAGGGTCGAGAGTCGTATGTTTCCTCTCGTCTGTGGAAGCTCGAGAGGAAAAGGAATAGGAAGGTGGGGGTGGGGGGAGGTCAGTGGAGTGAAGGAGGGGGACTAAGGGCTGGGGGGAGGAGGAGGGGGAGAGGGAGCACCGCAGGGTGATATCAGCCAAACTGCTGCCCGTGTGCGTGGTGGACATGTGGCAGCTGCCCCCTGTGTGCAGCTACAATGTACCGTGAAGGATGTGGGGACCCGAAGCTGACGTTGTCATCGGGATTTAATCGGCATCCAGGGATCTACTGAGGCTGGACACGTCCGAGTTTAGCAGCTTATTTAATTCTCAACAAGCATAGAAATGGGTGCTGCCAAATGACCAGGGCATGGGCACGGACTGGGTGTGTCCCTGGCGGTGGGTGAGGGTCCCTGGGGGATTCGGAAGCCCATGGGAGGCCTCTGTCCCACCAGGGGACAAGGGCCCAGGCTCAGGCACCTGCTTCTGCCACCTCTTTGGGGGTTGTGGAGGGGGCTGGGGTCCGGGCAGGCCGAGCAGGAGGGGCTGGTCTGCCTCCAGCGGCCTCCTCCTGTGGGCAGGACCAGAGGTGGCGCACAGAGGTTCTGGAACACCCGCTCCGTGTCCGCCCTGGCCGGAGGGCGGCCAGCCACAAGTGCACACAGTGGCTGCCCTCAGGGAGGCCGAGCCCCGCAGGCCGCTGTCCCCTCCATGGAGAAGTCCCCTCTGGAGAAGGCTGGTCCTTGGGGCCGGAGGTCAGGAGAGCCTCCCTGTGTAGGGGCCACCTGGGCTGGGCACCTGGGGGGGCCGGGTGGTGGCGGGGTGGACACTGGCCCCTGGACGGTTTGCAGAGGTGAGCGCCGGGTGGCCAGTCTGCAGCCGCTGGACCCCGTGTCCAGGAAGCTACAGCATGGGCCTTGCTGACGGGCCTTGCTGATGGGGTCGGGGGCTCCTCAGAGCCAGAGGGGTGCCCCTGGTCTTGTCCCCGGTGCCTCTCACGGGTGCCTGGAGCTGCCCACCTGCTCCTGCGGCGTAGGGTCTCTGGCCCCGTGGAGCCTGGGTCCGTGTGAGGGCAGAGCCCCCAGCGCTCTTTGCTCTTGGTCACTTGGCAGGTGCTGAGCTGGGACCTGGCTGTCCCCTGCTGGGTGGAACAACACCCCCCAAACACCGCCCTGTGTCACAGCAAGCGTTGATTTTGCCCTTGGTTTGGGGACAGGGAGAGAGGGACAGGGAGAGAGGTGGGCAGACCACCCGCCCACACGTCCAGGCCCCCTCTGGGGCTGGGGGCTGCAGCCAGCTGGTGTCCACGGGCTGAGGGGAGGGGCTGTGGGTCAGAGCCCACCTGTGGCCCCTCTGGCTCGGGCCTGAGGGCTGGGGACTTCTGACATGGCCCAGGGTCCCCCAGAGTGTGCCAAGAGGACAGGTGGAGGCTGTGTGGCCCCATCCCTACTGTACTCCCCCCTCCCCTGGGACAGTGGTCCTGTGTCCCCAGGTTCAAGGCAGGAGGGGACCCCACCCCAGAGTGGCCTTTTGAAAAGTGGCTCAGAGCTCCGTTCTACCTGCTTCTTCTAGAAGATCATCCCCACCCAGCAAAGTTGCCGACTGGGGCCCCAGGGCCCCTGCATTGTGACCTTGAAATGGATCTTGCTGCTCTAATAAGTCAAAGTTCATCCTGGACGCGGGCTGGGCCTCAGTCCCACGGCAGGAATGAGAGGGGATCTGGAGACCCACGAGAGAAAAGGGAGAGCCGCGTGGAGGGGGACCCTGGAGCGTCCAGAGCTGGGAAGGCCGGCAGGCGCCACCCCAGGGCTCAGAGGGGGCGGGGCCTGCGGTGCCAGGTCAGGCCCTGTCCCCGGGCCAGGCACAGGATGATCTGACATGTCGGGGGCACAGCTGTGGCCGTGCACTGTGGCCACGGACCGGAACTCACCCCTCGCCCCTCCAGTGGCTCCCCCCCCTGCCTACGCCCCTGCAGGGTGGTGTCACCTTCCTGCCACCGTGAGGGGCCCAAGGAGGTCCCTGGAGGCAGCGGCCTCTCCCCGGAGCTTCCAGGCTCTTGAGGACACCCCAGAAGAGGGTCCAAGATGGGTCGGGTTTTGGCAAAGAGGCTCCCATCTCGCCCCGTCCCTGGGCTGGGCCTCGCCCGAGGCAGAAGCTCCAGCAAAAGGCTGGGGCGGGTCTCCCTGGAGGTCCCACCTGCAGGGACCAGCAGGCCCCACCCAGCTCCCCCAGCCACACAGACCCTGGGCCTGCTCGGGCCGGGTCAGGTCCGCACGGCCTTGAAATGGGTCTTTGCTGACATAATAGGTTAAAGTTCATCCTGGAATTGGGCTTGGAGGGTGACCAGCCCCCGCCCCGCCCTGAGTGGCCACTGTCCTGTGCACCTGCCCCGCTCCTCCACCCCCGGCCCCCATATGGTCTCTGAGGAGTCTGGAGATACCTTGGGAGGGCTGTGGAGGGGCGGCTGGGCTCCAGGGCTGGGCTGGAGCAGGCTCTCCCCAGGGCAGGTCGGGTCAGGAGCCCGAAGGGAGCTGTTCCTTCTGCCCCGCCAAGGACGGTCCAGGAGAGCTGCCCTGCGGGGTGGGCAGGGAGGAGAGGGGCCCTTTATGGTAACTCGGGCAGACACTATGTGTCTTTCTTTGCTCCTTGGTGCGTCCCCAGCAGTTCCCACGTCTGATGTCACCCCGAGGGTACCAAGCCACCTGTGGGGCACTCAGGCGAGAGGCAGTGATTCCTCTGTAAACCTGAAGCATGAAGGCGGCTCCCTGAGCAGGTGGCTGAACGTGTGCATCTGAGCACAGACAGTGGAGGCCCGCTGTGCCTCCTGGGAGGCTGCAGAGGCAGCGAGGGTCCTGCCTGGGGGTGGGGGCTCTGCTTGAGCCTGTCGGGCTTCGCTCGTGTGTAAAGGAGCCAACAGGGGCACGTGCGGTGGATTCCTGGCGTCGTGATGTCGGGGGAGGGAGTTTGCTGGGTTTCCTCCTGTTTTCCCGTCGTGAGGAACTCAGGTGTCGAGGTGCTTTTTTAAACAAACTCCCAGCAACCAGAGGGAGGCACGTCCCGTTGCTCACCTGGGATGGGAACCTGGTGTCAGGTGCACCTGTTCTGCTGGGCGTGGAGGCACCCTACCCAGGAGGCGGAGGCTGAGGCAGGAGGACTGCTGGCACAGGAGTCCAGGGCTGTCCCTGGACGTCATGAAACCACGTCTCAAAATAAAAAGGGCTGGAGATGTTAGGGATAGAGCGCCCTGGGGTCCAATCTCCAGCACAAAAAAAAAAAAAAAAAAAAAAAAAGAAAGAAAGAAAGAAAGAAAGCACAGATGGCCAAAGAGTCAGCCAAAAGCCAGGCAGGAACGGAGTCAGGACGGTACAGGTGAGCTGCACAGCGTCATGCAGGACAACTGACACGAAACTGGTGTCCCGAAGTACTGCAGGGTGCAACCTGTGGAGCTGTGCCCGGAGGCCCCACCTCAAATTTTGAATTGGTTCTAGATGTTTAAAAATGGAAAGTTTTCACATAAAAATCCAGCTCTCCACTCTTTTTGGTGTCTATGTGGCAAATGTGAAGACCTTATGTTCCCGCAGAGTACCCCGAGGCCAGGCCTGAGTTATGGCTGCCTGAACAGATGGGGTGCCCCAGGGATCCACTGAGCTGACTCCGTCCTTCTGCTGGGTCACTGGGTCCTGGAAGCATCTGAGTGGGTCCCCGCTGGATGCTGCTTTTCATATCTGTTGAATGGGTGGAGAGGAGGCTCTTCCAAATCACCATAGTTAGAGACAGAAGCCGGTTCCTGCATCCCGACCAGATGGGGGTTGCTATGGCAACTCCAGCACCTGCTCTCGCCTGCTTCAGGGCCGGTCACAGAGCCTCCCCCCAGAGGCACGCTGGGTCCCAGGTGCTGGTGAGTGAACGTGAACGCGGAGGTGGCTGGAGAACAGCTCGTGCACACAGGAGGCGCGAGTTCTGAGACTCGGTCTCCCCAGGAAGGATGCCTCCTATTATCCACCTCCCCGTGGAGTCCACGTGGTGAACAATTGCAAACTAGCTGCGTTTAGGACGCAGAGATGTGTTTTCTCATTTACAAGAAAACCAAAATGAGTCACGGCAGCCAGTGGGGCGGAGTGGTTGAGCGAGGCCTGCCCCAGGCTGGAGATCAGCTACCTTTTTTAAACATTTTATTGTGATAAAATACATGTCACTTGCAGGGAAATGGATGGCACTAGAGCAGATTATGCTAAGTGAAGCTAGCCAATCCCTAAAAAACAAATGCCAAATGTCATCTTTGATATAAGGAGAGGAACTATGAACAGAGCAGGGAGGAAGAGCAAGAGAAGAAGATTAACATTAAACAGGGATGAGAGATGGGAGGGAAAGGGAGAGAGAAGGGAAATTGCATGGAAATGGAAGGAGACCCTCATGGTTATACAAAATTACATATAAGAGGAAGTGAGGGGAAAGGGGAAAAAAACAAGGGAGAGAAATGAATTGCAGTAGATGGGGTAGAGAGAGAAGAGGGGAGGGGAGGGGAGGGGGATAGTAGAGGATAGGAAGCGCAGGCAGCAGAACACAACAGGCACTAGTATGGCAGTAGGTAAAAAAGTGGATGTGGAGCCGGTGTGAATCTGCAATAAAAATGGGAGTTCATAATCTGCTTGAATCAAATGTATGAAATATGATATGTCAAGAGCTTTGTCATGTTTTGAACAACTGATAATAAATAAATAAATAAATAAATAAAATAAAATGCAAGTCACACAAATTTGCCCTTTGACCATCTGAGGTGGGTGTGAGTGGCATTTGGTCCATGCACAACCCTGAGCAGCCACCACCAATTTCTGGTTCCAGAACTTTCCCTTCATCCCCAAGGAAGCCTGGTGCCGCCAGCCGTCCCCCCACTGGCCGCCCTGGCCCTGGCAGTCATAGCCGCGGTCTGTGGCTGGTCACCGTCATCTGACTCCGTGTTGGTGGACGGGCTGGGTATCCGGAGGACAGCACCCGGCTTTCTCCGCAGCTCAGCCCCGGCTCCGGGATGCCTGCTCCCCTGGTGGGACTCGTGCCCATTGCCTCACGGGACACATCTCAGCCCCCCAAGGCCCATTGTCACCCCAATCTTTCTGGCTTGAGACCTGCATGTGTCCTGCCCCCTTCCCTGTCTCTGCCTCCCCTGCAGAGTTGAGGCCTGCCCTGCCCTGCCCTGCCCTGTGCTGGCCTCCCAGGGCCTCTAGGTCTGACAAGTAGGGAAGGGGGTGCCAAGGAGAGAGTGGGGGGACGTGGGGACTGCGGCCCAGGGAGGGACAAGTGCTTCTGAGGCTGGCAGCTGCTGTGGCCGGGTGTTCCCCAGGAAATCCCAGGTTGGGGTATCTATGGGAGGTGAGTGGCATCTCATCCCGTATGTTCCCTTGTTCTGCCGACACAGAGGAGGGGGTGTGGGGAGCAGGGCCCCCGCCCCACGCTGGCCGCTTTGCTGAGGAAACAAGGTGCATGGGAGGCAGCCGGGCTCCAGGTGGCTGCAGAAGACCTGAGCACCCAGCTGTCTCCAGGCCTCTCCCTCCTGCCAGGCCCTTGGCAGAGTCCAGAACATTCCCTCCAGCCGCCCGGGTCCCTGTGACTGTTTCCGTGGCACCATGAGCCTCTGAGCGAGCTCGGGTTGTCCTCCTGGGCCCCGCAAAGCCCCTTCCAGCTGAGCACCCCACCCGTGTGACGGAGGCGCCCTGGGCCTGGGGCCAGCCTGGACTGATGAGCACCCTGAGCAGATGCTGGGGGAGGCCCTGACCGTCCAGCTGTGGCGCTGGGGGCTGGGCAGCCGCTGGATGAGAGGGAGAGAGAGAAAGAACCCCCACCACAAAGCCCGGTCTTGGGGACGGCTGGCCACACCTGCTGTTGGGGCGGACCTGGTGCCAGGGGAGTGAGTGTCGCGGGGAGCCCTGGCCGGAGGCTCATGGCCCTCGGAGGACAGCACCCCATGTCCCTCAGCTTGTTCTTTCGTGGCACTTATCGCCACTTGACACCATGTGCTTATTTGCTTGTTCACTTCCTGTCTTTTCCTCTGGGAGAGCAGGAGTTTTGTTCGATGTATCTCCCCAGCTCCCAGACCAGCTGCAGGCCTGGGGTAGGTCCTCAAACCTCCGGGCAGGTGGTGACGTCTGTGATCCCAGCAATGTGGGAGGCTGAGACAGGAGGATCACTCACGAGTCAGAGGCCAGCCTCAGCAATTTAGCAAGTCCTTTCTCTAAATGAAAAAAAAAAAAGAAAAAGGGCTGGGGATGTGGCTCAGTGGTAAAGTGCCCCTGGGTTCAGTCCAGGCATGGAGTAGGTACTCAGTTAAACCATGGAGTGCATCTCTATGCCAAGAAATAGCTTAGCATTTGCAAAACAAAACAGATCAGGATGCACTCCTTCCCGCCATCTTCCTCACTGGTGTGTCTGGGAAGCCCCAGCACCACCACCAGGGGGTCTCAGCCCTGGCAGTCTCACCCCCTGGGAGCCCTGGGCAATGTTTGGACACATTTGTGACAGTCACACCTAGGGCTGAGGGGCTGCTGGCCTCTGGGAGGGAGAGGTCAGGGATGCTGCTGGCCGGCCTACAGAGCTGAGGATGCCCCAGAGTATCCAAGTTCATGTGCCAATGTCGAGAAAACCCGACAGACATGGCCTCCTCTGTGCCGGCTCCTCACCCTGCTTCACAGCAAGTTCAGATCCTGGCTCTGCCACTTCCAGGCCTGAGGGTTTTACCCTCCAGAGCCTCACGTTCTCCATCTGTGAAATCAGCCAACGCTGGCGCCCAGCCCAAGAGTCACTCCTGTCAAGCCCCTGGGAGCTGAGCGACCGGTGGCCCTGGGCTCCTGCCGAGGATGCAGTGTGTGGAGAGCCCAGCCCATCCTCACCTGGGGAAGCGCAGGGTCCGCAGCAGGGCAGCGCGGGGCTTTACGGCTCACTCCCCATGTTTCAAAAGTGATTCCAGCACCAGGCCTGGGGTCAGCCAGGAGGGGAGGGGAGGGAGAGCAGCCCTGACGGAGGCCAAGTCTGGAGCTGGCCTGGACGGGCCCCAGGGAGGCTTTTAAGCCAGGACCATTATCCTGGAGTGGCACGGTCAGGGGTTTCCTTTTATTTATCTATCTGTCTATTTATTTATTTGTAGTTGTAAGTGGGCAAAATGCCTTTACTTGTTTATTTATTTATCTTATGTGGTGCTGAGGATCAGACCCAGTGCCTTGCACACGCTAGACGAGCGCGCTGCCACCGAGCTGTAGCCCTGACCCCAGTTAGGAGTTTTCTACCACCTCCAAGAAGAAGGGGCACAGTTAGGGAGAGTGTTGGCACATTTAAAGTAAAATCCTCCCGTGGACTCAGCAGTTGGAAGGAAATGCGGAGACAGGTAGTGGAAGGAGGGGGGCAGCTGCTGGCCCGCCAGGCCCCGCCCCACAAGGCCCCACCCCACGCCAGGCCC